>NC_080710.1:1935779-1948279 GCF_019097595.1 Hemibagrus wyckioides | reverse complement strand
GCCTGCTAACAGAAAGGAAGAGGAAGACATGAGAAAGAGATGGAGCGAGTGAGACGAGGAAATAGATCCAACTGTTCCGAGTTCCTCCAGTCTCAGGCATCATTAAAACACTGCTGAAGAATGGAGAAGTGTGTCAGTGGTGATGCTCGTTAACACACTGTCAGCTCAGAGAGAGGGAGAGAGAGACGGGGAGAGAGAGAGAGGGGGGGGAGAGAGAGAGAGAGAGAGAGAGAGAAGAAGGGAAAAATGGATAAACTGAATCGGATCAGATTTATTCTATTAACACGTATGATTGTGATTTCTTTTTAGTCCTGTCTTCATCAACATATGCAAGTGCATTCTGGGTAATTAGTGCGCATATATATACACACACACACTGATGTGTTTGAGATGAAAACAGAGCTCAGGTGTGAAGTTCTCTCTCACTTCCTGTGTTTAGTGTAAACACACGCCTACAGGAAACTCACTAGCTCCGCCCAATCACAACACACACACACACACACACACAGTCACAACCAGTGCAAACAAACAAAACAAAAAAGTAACAGAGCTTCATGAGAGAGAAGAAAGGGGCGGAGTTAAAACTGGATAGGCCACACCCACAACTGGAGCAGCTACATGAGTAAGAGAACACTGCTAGTGTTTATTAGGATGTTAGATTGATTTATTTTATTCATCTATTTACTCAAATACATTTAATACTCCATTCTATTAGCTTCTATTTTATTTTTATAGTATTGTTTCAGAGCTGAAATAATACACAAAGGTTTATAGCTGTTGTTGGGTGCAAAAGTTTTGGCACCCCCAATCAAACGCCATAATGACAGTGGACTAATTGCTTATCCCAGCTGGACACTGAAGTGATGATGGTGTGGGCGTGTCGGAGCGAGCGGGAGAGCCGGAAGATTCCGGAGCCGGGATTGGGCCGTCTGGTGTCTCACGCTGAGTTTAAAAGCAGACGCTCTATAATTAAAAACATTAACATCAGCCCTAAACAAGTTTCAATCGAGTTTCATTCAGCTCTGATCATTACCACACACACACACACACACACACACACAGAGAGAGAGAGAGAGAGAGAGAGAGAGAGAGAGAGAGAGAGAGAGAGAGAGAGTGAGTGAGTGAGTGAGTGAGTGAGTGAGGGAGGGAGGGAGGGAGGAGGGAGGGAGGGAAAGAGAAAGAAAGAGAGGAAGAGAGTGAGAGAGAACGAGAGAGACAGTGAGTTGTAATTACACATCAGCACCTGAAGGGACTGAGCTCACCCAGGTACACTGTGTGTGTGTGTGTGTGAGTGTGAGTGTGTGTGTGTGTGTGTGTGAGTGAGACAGATACATCGGGGATTCCACTTTAATTGCTCCTCCAGCCGTGTGGGACCCCGAGAGCGAGTGATAAAGCGAAGTGAGGACCTGGTTACGGAACATAATTTCTGATGAAGGCTTGAAGCACTAAGCAGGTCGCCACGGTAACACTGACGAGGAAAGTCTGACCTCTCACCTGGAATTCCAACACTCCTGAAGAAAAAAATCTACACTTTGGAATTAAAGATGGAACTGCAGAGTGCAGAGGCGGAGCTAAGAGAGTCCTCATTACACAAAAACACCTGAGTGAGTGTGTGTGTGTGTGTGTGTGTGTGGTAGAGATGAGCGAAGAAGAAAACAAACAAACAAACAAACAAAAATAACTTCACATTGATTTGTTTGTTTGTTTGTTTACTTCTTCGCTCATCTCTACCACACACACACACACATTACCATTTCCCCATAAGAGAGTAATAAATCATTATTATCATTATTATTGCAGTTTTATTTTCCTTGTGTATTTTTAATTTATTTCTGAAGCTGTTTTTCTAAACTGAACATTTCTAAAATCAGTAACAATAAAATCACAAATTTCTGCTTCATGGAAAAACTCTGGTCTAATAAAAACAAAACAAAACAAACAAAAAAGTTCCCTGAGGTTTGAACACACTTCAGGGTTCTTCTGGTTGTTCCTTCGGTGTAAAAGTGTAAAAAGTTCTACTCGGTTCCCCGGACCAGAACATTCCAGAACCCAGTTCAGGAAGCCTGTAAGGAAGCAGAGCAGCTCCAGCTCAGGTCAACTCATCACACACATCTAACTTCTGCACGCATGACCACGGCCGCTGCCCGGACGCGACCAGTCCTCCAGCACCAGGCTGTGTACTAGAGCTTTCTAACGAATCATCATCCTCAGAAAACCCTGACCTGATCATTTCCAGCGTAGCATGAGAGCTGGAAAACCCCTCAGGTGCTCAGGAAAGGTCAGGGATCCTCCTGGCTGTCATGTAGTGTGACTTGCTTGTGCATCCCACACACACACACACACACACGTCCTCATGCCTGTGGTCTCACTCACAAGCAACAAAATGTTCCTCGCTTTCATGTGCGACACAAAGCTGTGAGTTCAGCAACATTTTATGCAAATCTTATGCAAATTAAGCATGCATAAGCAAATATAAGACAAATCTGAAGGAGTTGCTTGAATGATTTCTCAGAACACAGATAGTTCAAAATAATGGAAGAAGAAACACAAGTGGTGGCATATGATGGACACCACCTCTCCTTACACACTTTAAAAACAAACAAGGAAGGAAGTAGCGCAGATTGCTAGCGCCTCCTCCAGCAGCTGTATGGAGCTAGTACAGCTGGGTCGTTTTGCTAATTTGAAAATAGTCCTAATATGAAACATATAACATGCTAATGAAGCAGCACATGTTAACGTTAATTGGTGTGAGGTGTTTAGCATTAATCATAACTGAACAAGCTCTGGACAGGCCACGCCCACCAGTCACAAACTTCAAGCAAAACAAACTGACTCGTCACTTGAAAGCATGAGCGCGGGGTAACATCTTTTTCTTTACAGTGTTATGATTAAAAACAGAGACCAGGATATTAATATGGTCCAGGTGTGTGTGTCGGTGATGTATCAGTTGAAAAAACAAGCCCCACCCCCTTTTGGCTGTTCCTGAAAGAGCACGTTGAAAGCGACATGTGCTCAGTGCTCCCGGGGTTCTGCCTTTCAAACGGCCGATTGTGCGGAGAACAGACGCCTCGCAAAAGGTCAGCGAGAAAGAGCGAGGCAGCAGCATGCTGCTCTATAACGAGCAGAGCTAGAACCCGATAGCTTTCTGTTCCTGGTGGTTAGGACACAGATCCGTAACCGGAGACACTGGATACGGCAGCAGATGGTACGCAGGGCTTGGGTCTGGGGGAAAACAGGTCTTTGTAGGACAGAAGGCTGGAAATCAGTGGGACTGAAACAGCAGCTGCATTTACACTGCGCTCGGTTCTGATCCAGATCAGTTTTATTGTCCGGTCTGTTCACGTGTACAGCAATCAGGTATAACTTAATGACCACTGACAGGTGAAATGAATAAGACTGAGTATCTCCTCATCATGGCACCTGTTAGTGGGTGGGCAGCAAGTGAACATTTTTTCCTCAAAAGTGATGTGTTAGAAGCAGGAAAAATGGACAAGCGTAAGGATTTGAGCGAGCTAGACCACTGGATCAGAGCATCTCCAAAACTGCAGATCTTGTGGGGTGTTACCGGTCAGCAGTGGTCAGTATCTATCAAAAGTATCCTTTAAGTCCTGTAAGTTGTCCATGGAGGCTCCACCTCTTGGTGCCAGATACCACAGCACACCTTCAGATATCTAGTGGAGTCCATGCCTGGACGGGTCAGGGCTGTTTTAGCAGCAAAAGGGGGACCAACACAATATCAGTGTAGGCAGGTGGTCATAATGTTGTGGCTGATCTGTGTATGCAAGAGAATGAGTCTGCTCTTTATCCTCAGTGTTCTGACTTCTTGGTTATTCAGCAAGATCCTTAACCTTCAACTGCTTCCCCGAGACAGAAACGTCTGATGTGGTGCAGAATTCTACAGGTTAGGAGCTCTGCACTTGCCATCCTGACTGGACTTCCCAAAATACTTCCTTTAAGAAGCATTGTTGAGTGAAGAGAAGAAAATGACCAGGTCCAGAACACAATCTCTGAAAGTAAACAGATGAGTGGATGAGGAATGCGTGCTCTGGTCTCAAGCGTGGCCTCTTTATCAAACACCTTATCGCAAGCTCAGCAAGAACAACAGAAAAACATGACCACATCTGGACTCGGGTCATCATCAGGACCTGAGAGCTCCGTCCACCGCTTAATGACATCCAGCTGAAGACGATCTCTTCAGAACCTTCTGCTCTGTTTAACATACACCTCCATAGCATCACTGTGTCCATCAGTCACGACCGAAATAACACCAGTTATGGAGCAGAAGATAAAGACGTGGTTCTGGACCTCCTGATGGCTACCACAGGTGGGAACGGAAGTATACCAGGGTTCTCCGGTTGTTCTGTTGGGGGAGCCTTTAAAAAATAACACAGGAAACTAAATAAAAAAGAAAAAAGTCCAAACAGAACCTTTTTTGGAAGCTAAGCTTCAAATATCTAAACAGTCC
Organism: Hemibagrus wyckioides; assembly: GCF_019097595.1. NCBI lineage: Eukaryota > Metazoa > Chordata > Actinopteri > Siluriformes > Bagridae > Hemibagrus > Hemibagrus wyckioides. The sequence goes on along the minus strand of NC_080710.1, from coordinate 1,943,814 downwards.
TTCAGATGAAGAGTGCAATGCCCCTACTGTGGCCCTAAATGTTCCTCGCAGAGCTCTATAACTGAGTGTCCACTTACTGGACAGAAGAACCTTTTTAAATGAAGAGTGTTTAGATTAAAAAAAAAACTCTTAGGAGGCAACTTTAGAGTATTCTTAATTATTCAAAGAAGCCTTAAGGCGCACTTTTTATCAGAGTGTGTGTGTGTGTGTGTGTTTACTGGGCAAGTTTGTGGTACAGTTTCTTCCTTACGCTGCACGTAGAACTCGTCAGAAGTTTAACAATTAACTACGTCTTTATTTGCTCCTAAACGGGCCTGCTGTAATGGTACATAAGTGTGTTTCCTTATAACTGACCGTTTCAAGCTTCTGTGGATGCTAACCAGGGTCATCATTCTGGAGAACCCTTAAATATTTAAAAAAGAACACTTTTTTTTTTAATGCTATGACCCTTCACTATCCAACACCCACCTTGTAGAACCCAACAGAAAGGCATTATTTTCTTGTTGTGTCATTAACATTAACATTCTTGGTACTCTTGGCTAACAGGTTCTTCATGGGTTCTAAAAAGGATCCTGTGGATAATTTGGGGTTCTTAGATTCCAAAAAGAAAAAGGTGGAGTTTGAAAGCCTCCCTTAACTGTATCATGGAGAATCATTAAGAGCTCTTAAGCCTCCTAAAAGTTTTTTTGGAACCTTAAATAATCCTCTCCTAATGGCAGGTGTGTGTGTGTGTGTGTGTGTGTGTATAGAGGTAGGCGTGGAAGTCATTTTGTTCACCTGGTTACTCCCAGGTTATCTGTTAAAAGCTCCAGCAATAATGTGAAGGGTTTTCCGCACAACATTTGATCCCAAGCGAACATTTGGAAAGTGTCGAGTCGTCATGAGAAACACACCAACACCTGCTCTGCTCCACACGCTCGCTGCCAAAAGGGAACCGAAAACCTCTAGTGCCGCCCATATGCTTCCAAATCCATAAAACAAACACATACACACACACACACACCAACAAAAGCTGCCTCTCCCTGTCGCCTTTAACAGCCCCGGGTGATTCCTGTTGCCATGCAGTTGGTATTTAAACACGGCTTTTTGTCTCTGTGCCAAAAGAGCACTGTAAACAGCTCGGGGACAGAGAGAGAGAGTGAGAGAGAGAGAGAGAGAGAGAGAGAAAACGAGCCTCCTCTCTTGTTTGTTTAACTTTGCCTTTTAATTGATACGATTGTGAGACAGATTTGTTTAACTTTTACAGAGAGACGGTTTGAGCAAACAGGTGAAACAACGTCTCCGAGGCTCCCGAGGCCACAAGGGAGATCCGTGACTTTGAGCCAACAGTCGCAGGTAGGACAGATGAGGGCGGCAACCATGGGACAGGTGCGAGGGCTTTGGAGAGTAAATATACCATGGGTGCAGCAGGTGGTAGACGCCTCATGGTGCGCTACACGGGCTCGATAAGACCAGAGCACACAGGCAAACTTTCTGATGTGGTGTTTTATCAGGAGCCATTAACCTGACATCTACACAGACTACACAACGCATTAGGGACGCCATGGAGGTTAGAAACGGCTTGTCACTGCAAACCTGGACCTCTGATTACACTGAGGACAAGAAACAAAAAATAACTCTCACACACTGCTAATGCTGACAAGATTCAGATGTAATTGTCCACAGAGTCCCATCAGAATCATATCTCACTGTACCTTTACTTACTGGAACATACCCTCACCTGCCACACAGATGTTCAAGGAACACCTGGACTTGAGTCTATAAAATGATTTCTGCTGGGATTTTCAGCTGGGATTCTCTAGAGCATCCCATGAACTGCATTGTGTGAATAACAAAAAACAACCAGTGAGCATCAGATCAGTTTCCCTTTTTTGTAACCGTGTTGAGCAGAAAAGTATCTCAGGAAGCAGAACATCAGAGTAAACAAGCAACAACAAACACATCATGGGTCTGATTAATCATTCACATTAGTCATTTCTGGGTAGCTCAAGTGGTTTAGGCTCTGGGTCGTTGAATGGAAGATTGGGGTTCAAGCCCCGGCACCGCCAAGCTGTCACTGTTGCGCCCTTAAGCAAGGCCTCCAACCCCATGCTCCAGGGACACTGTATCATGGCTGACCCTGCGCTCTGACCCCAACCCCCAAGGACGTGATATGTGAAGAAAGAATTTCACTGTGCAGTAATGTATATATGACAAAGACAACTTCTTTCCATCTGCATTCAAATCTTTAACACGTTGGTGAAACATCAGTTCTTTCCCGTCTGTGTGAATGTACAGTGATCCGAGGTTCTCGAGCTGTGAGGTTCTACCACTGCTGATCTTAAACAGGGTCTTGCAGTATCCTGCCGACTACGAGTAGCTTTCTATAGGGGCAGTGGTGGCTCAAGTGGTTAAGGCTCTGGGTCATTGACCGGAAGATCAGGGGTTCAAGCCCCAGCACCGCCAAGTTGCCACTGTTGGGCCCTTGAGCAAGGCCCTTAACCCTCTCTGCTCCAGGGGCGCCGTATTATGGCTGACCCTGCGCTCTGACCCCAACCTCCAAGGATGGGATATGCGAAGAAAGAATTTCACTGTGCTGTAATGTATATGTAACAAATAAAGGCTGTTTCATTTTTTTTTTTAAAGGGAAAGTCCTCTTAATGATATTTGAAGTTAAAGAAAATCTTATCTAAACACAATTGAGTGAAACAAGGCTGAGAGCGTGGCCTCGTCCAGGAGAAACTCCTGGAGTCTATTACACGTCTGGCTGGAACCGTGAAACCCTGCTCAGATGCATCAAAAGGTTTAGGTTACAAACTTAAAAGATGAAAAAGAAGGAAGGAAAAACAAGGAAGCTTGTCTCCATGAGCAGTTCCAAAAAAAAAAAAGAGAGATGTGGTTAATGGAATGGTGTAAATTATTGATTTAATGAAGCTGGGATGCAGTGTGTCTGGACCAGTTTCTTTTAATCCTTCCCAGAACCCCTGCTGTAGCACTAATGGAGTCACCCCACGGAAGCCGAAATCATCTTTCACACCCCACCCAAGTTCAATTGGCAGCATGGCTGGATTAATTACCAGTGTGTGTGTGTGTGTGTAAGGATTTGTTCATGTGTATTGTGTGGAATCATCTACAAGATGTTGAAATGTTTGACATTTTCTCCTGAATAATTAAAAAAAAAAAAGGTGAGAGGGAAAAAAAAAGTGTCTCCTGTGCAGTCAAGTCAGAACAGATGGAAGCTCTTAATCATGATCATTACACGTCCTGGAACCTGCAAATAGGAACCGATCTGCTGACTTGGATCACGCAGAGTTAAATCCGATCAAGTGGACGAGTATTGGGAAGGAGCCGGACCGAGCCAGCCAAATAAAAAATTACAGATTAGTGAAGACTGCAGAAGCCTTCATCAATAACACCAAGCAGCCTGATACCAGTCTCACGCTCAGAACCTGCTTCCAAATCCGTCCATGTTGGAAGCTGGAAAAGATTTCAACCAACAGAACCAACAAAAACTGCTGACTATGTCATTTTTTGTATATTTACCAAATTAGTATAAGCACAAGCTCTGACAACATTTTTAGTTTTAATACACTGAGCAGTTCATACAGTGGACCTCGGCATAGAAATTTAATTAGTTCTGGAGTTCTGAAGGCTAAAATTTGTATCGCGAAACGAATTATTTCATCACAAATAATGTAAATGCAGATAATCCGTTCTAGCCGCCCAAAATTATGAACAATATTCCCAATATGAAGCGTATGTAAACTATACGGCTGCTTACAAAGAACTGACCCAAGCCATGTCAAGGCTCCTCACAGGAAGTCGTGCCACCAAGCTTGGGCTAACGATAGAACAGAGCACCTACACCACTGATCTGTCAACAAGGTTCTACTGTACACAGCATTACAGTAACTCAAAATGATCCTGGTCAATAAAACAAATTCCCATCAAGCTAGGAGTTTCTGTTTGAATTCATACTAGCAAAGATCAGATGAAATAACGTTTGTCCACAGGAAGTAAACTTCCGGGATGACTCCTGAGTGATTACGGACAGGTTTCACCAGCAGATCCACAGAGTCTCAGCGCTGTATTCCAGATGAGGAGCCGGAAAACCAACATCTCTTCGCTGTATGAAAGCGAATATACTTGACCTTTGAGTTAGCTGACTGTGTGTGTGTGTGTGTGTGTGTGTGTGTATGTGTGTGTGTTTGTGTGTGTATGCTCCCTACCAAATTCCGAGAGGTTTCAAGACGCTTGAGAAGCTCGAGCATCAATCCCAGGTTTGAAGAGGAGAGCGTCCTGATGACTCGGAGGTAAAAAGGGAGGAGAGCGATTTTTGAGCAGCTTCCTCATTAGCATAGCTTCAGGCTGAGTGTGAAGTGATGTCGCTAATTACCGCTGCTGCCTTCCTGGACTCCGAAGGATGAGGAAGTTAAGGTGCAGACAGATGGACAAGCGAGACCCTTCAAGCTTGTTTGTGGAGTCCGCTCACATCTCCACGCCCCGTTTCCAAATTTACCCAACATGCCTGGATGTATAATTCAGCTTTCGAGGCGATTGGGTTTGTTCCAGGAATTCAATTACGTCTGTTATCAATTAACTTCAATTTAATCAGACAGCTTCATGAATAATAAGCGTGTTATTGCAGCCGGGTGGATGTAAATCCGGGACGAGGCTTTATCGTTATTTCCAAGCGGTATGGAATCCGGCGGGGTCGTTATTTGTTAAACGCGCTCGGTTGATCATGGAAATTACGCTTGACGGCGGCGAGGACGCGAGCGGTTCAGCGTGTGCGACTTTAATTATAGCGTAGATATCAACACTGCTCGGTTTCATCCTACATGCTGCGGCATCAACATGGCTCACTGAAGGTATACAATGCGAGGTAAGATTAGCGCAGAAAGGTCCGGAGTGTAAAAGTCACACAAGAACATGTGCAAGAACACGTGGAGTGGAAAATTTACTGTTTGATATCTTTTGATTCCTCCAGCTGGGAAGAAGAGAGAAATACTCTGTGTTATTTGGTTGAAGAGAGAAAGTGATTATTCCTCAACACTCTGAGGGACGACGCTGAACATCAGCAGCTCTGAGTTTCTGCTTCTTAGTCCTACATAACCTCCCATCTACAGGAAATAAGGATTCTGGCTGAACCTCTGAGGTACCTCCTCTCTCCAAAAACGCCGACAGTTTTGGAAGCTGAGGATGAAAGAGTCTGTTATCAGAACATGACGGATGTTTAGATGTTTACACACCAGGAAGCTGATCACTTTCAGAAGACTCAGCAGAACGTGCTGAGGAACAGAGCAGAACGTCTGGAGCGTGAAGAGGCATCAAGTGAAGCAGAAGGGAGGAGAAAGAGCACGATCATGTGATGCTCAGGTTCAGGTGAATGACAGGCTCAGGAGGAGGAGGAGGAGGAGGAGGAAGAGGAGGAGAATGAGGAAGAGGAGGAGGAGGAGGAAGGGGAGAAGGTTTCCTCACTTCCAGTACATCAGGAAAGCCAACACTCTGCTTCAAAGAGCAGCACTGAACCACCTCCACCATCATCATCACTCACCTTAGCTGCTGAATTCTGATTGGTCGGGAAGGTGTTGATTACTATTCTGACAGTATACACAGCTCCAGATGGCAGGTTTACATTAACAGACGCTCGTTGTAACACGTTATCATTTCTATAGTAACAGCTCAATTACAGGGACATTCCATATAAGGAGTCTCCAGTGTCAGAGCGTTAGTCCAACAACAAGCTATGTTTTATTCCTCACTTATGACCCACTACTCTACCTCACTGCTCTTCATCTTCCTCACTTTATAAAACACTAATCTAACAGCTCCGACTGCAGTCGCCCTGCTAATGACTGCTAGCGACATGCCGTTCTCAGACACAAGCGCTAGGTGTTAATTAGCGCTAGTTAGTGGGGGGAAAAAATCATTCTCTCCTGAAGCGACGCTCATTAAACACTTTCCAGAGGGGGAAGAATTCCGTGTCCGAGGTCACGACCCACCTCCGAATCGTTCCGAATTCCAACGACGGATGAACGCTGCAATGCTAATTAACACGGTGGGCGTGTCTGCTAGCTGCAGAGCAGGAGTCAGGGATCAGGTATCAGAGAACACGGAAAACACGGAACACAAAGAACACGGAACACAAAGAACATGGAACACAAAGAACATGGAACACAGAGAACACAGAAAACACAAAAAACACAGAACACAAAGAACACAGAGAACACAGGGAACACAGAAAACACAAAAAACACAGAACACAAAGAACACAGAGAACACAGGGAACACAGAAAACACAAAAAACACAGAACACAAAGAACACAGAGAACACAGGGAACACATAGCAGGCAGCAAAATATTTAGTTGTCATGTTTATACAGCTCTGTCCTTTGACTCAGTTTAAGAGCTAACATTAAAATATTAAGTTCAAACACCGGGAGTGATTCAGTGAGTCGATTCAGTGAGTCGATTCAGAGTCACTCAAGAAGACAAGAACAAACCGAGAAATTAGAAGATTTCAAAAACCCTTTTTATATATGTATATAACCTGGAAATGTATAAATGTACTTACTGCACTGTGTGTGTGTGTGTGTGTGTGTGTGTGTGTTCCATTGGAGACTGTCTCTAAGCTGCTTCACTAAATCAATAAAACTGAAAACTCACACTGCAGTGCAGTCATAAAAGACTGGAGATAATTAAATAAACTAAGTGCTCACTCTCTCTGTTTTTCCTCACACACACACACACACACAGTGCTTTGTGATAATGGGGCCAACAGGAGAACTAACTTTTATTTCCTTTTGTGCAAACACATGAACATTGCACTTTCTGTAAATATAATTATCATGTTATAGGGGTGCAAATATTTACACACACACACACACAGAGTGATGCAGGAGGTTCTACTTGGTTTCACAGGTTGTTTGGCTGTGTAACGGTCAGGGTTGTTATCTATAGCGTGTTTAGCGTGATAGCATGCTACATTCAGCACATACACTAGCATTATTTAAACACAACAACAATCTAAACAAAATAAAAAGTCATCATTGTGAGGTAGTGAGGTAGTGAGGTAGAGTCATGCAGGTATCCAGCACCTCACTGCACTGTACACATCCTTCACATAACACCCTGATACAACACTACTAACGTTTATTACACATTAGAGAGAGAGAGAGAGAGAGACCGTGAGAGACATGCAGCAGAGAGAGAGACCGTGAGAGACATAGAGAGAGAGAGAGAGAGAGAGAGAGAGAGAGAGAGAGACATGCAGCAGAGAGAGAGAGAGAGAGAGAGAGAGAGACTGTGAGAGACAGACATAGAGAGAGAGAGAGAGAGAGAGAGAGAGACATGCAGCAGAGAGAGAGAGAGAGAGACTGTGAGAGACAGACATAGAGAGAGAGAGAGAGAGAGAGAGAGAGAGAGAGAGACAGGCAGCAGAGAAAGAGAAAGAGAGAGAGAGAGAGAGACAGGCAGCAGAGAGAGAGAGAGACTGTGAGAGACAGACATAGAGAGAGAGAGAGAGAGAGAGAGACAGGCAGCAGAGAGAGAGAGAGAGACAGGCAGCAGAGAGACAGACAGAGACAGACAGACAGAGACAGACAGACAGAGACAGACAGACATACAGATTTCCTGCTCTTTGAATTCTGGAAGAAAAATATCCAGTCCACAGGTCTGCATTATTTCTGCATTATTGTTTGTTTGGAACAAATTTATTAGTTCCTTCACTGATTAATGAACACATGTTTATCAAGACCTTTTCCCAGAAATAAAAAACCTGAAAATTCCTTTTAACAAATAAACAAACAAACAAACAAACAAACAAACAAACCCACCCTGTGTGCTTCTGCAGAACATCGACCTGAACCGCAATCAAGTGCTTTTATTACTTAAGATTTTTTTTCCAGGAAGTGAAGCTTCTCACACACACACACACACAAAGGCATGCAAAGCATCACCTCACTTTAATCCGACAGTTTTTATGGAAATGATGGGATTTTCATATGAAATGTTGCCAAAGAGAGAGAGAGAACAAGGGGGAGGAGCCTAATCA
>NC_080710.1:1893279-1928279 GCF_019097595.1 Hemibagrus wyckioides | reverse complement strand
GGGGATGACCCCTTCCTGTTCCAACATGACTGCACACCAGTGACCAAAGCAAGGTCCATAAAGACATGGATGAGTGAGTTTGGTGTGGAGGAACTTGACTGACCTGCACAGAATCCTGACCTCAACCCCATAGAACACCTTTGGGATGAATTAGAGTGGAGACTGTGAGCCAGACCTTCTCATCCAACATCAGTGCCTGACCTCACAAATGTGCTTCTAGAGGAACGGTCAAAAATTCCCATAAACACACTCCTAAACCTTGTGGAAAGCCTTCCCAGAAGAGTTGAAGCTGTTATAGCTGCAAAGTGTGGGACAACTCCATATTACATTCATGTGCATGTAAAGGCAGACGTCCCAATACTTTTGGCAATATATTGTAACTGAAAGAGCTTACAATCTCTGCTACTTCCTTTTCTTTGTACACATTTACTGAAAGCTTGTAAATGACAAGATCTGGATTATTTCTTTCTATTGGGCTAAAGTGAGCCGTGTACTGAAGAAACAACAATGCAGGAGAGGATTGGTCTGAGGTCTGTGGATTCGTGGTTTGTCAGATGGTAGCAGGAACATGGAGTTATGTTCTGTAGGATCTGCTAGCTGTAACTTTAACATGATTTAACACACAATCCTGAATCTTTCAGTTTTTTCTGTTCATCTTTATCTTGACAGACAGACTGCTGCCCCCTCCTGGTTTGGAGACTTACTTCCTGTGACGTTGGCACATCTGCTCATGTCAGAATTTTCCCGAAGCCAGGACTGCTGTGGTATTAAAGTGCATGGTGGATTTACTCTTCAGCCTTTAACACCATCTTTCATCAGCAGTCCAAGCAGCAGAAAAGGTCAGATGAGTTCGCAAACACAAATAAGACTGGAGATAATCCCTGGAGGAGCTTCACCTTACATGACTCAGCTTCATTTTCCCTTCGTTTAGCAGAACTGTTTACAGCAGGCGGCTTTGGGAGGAAGCCAGACCGCCAGGGGAAAAGTAAAATATATATAAATAAATTCAATCATGCAAGAAGGAGACAATCAGCCACTGATTAACCCCGTCATTAGTCCAGGCAGAGAGAGCTCGTAAACTCGGCCTGATGCAAAACAAGCAGCCGCTTCTGGGAACCTCCGTGAATCATTAGTGAAAAAACTGGGAGAACGGAAATAAGTCAGGATTAAAAAAAAAAAAAAGCTTTCACATGACAATTAAAAGTTTCCTGTGCAATACTGCTCATGTGAGTTCCGTTCATCCAGAAGGAAGAGAAAAACAAGAGAATTTATCAGAAGGATTTTCGAAATGCTGTATAATCACCGGGCAAAGGATCCACCTGAAGATTCTTCACCTCTGTGTCGTACGTGTGGAATTCAAGACTCCTTTCCACATGCTAGCAAACATCAGAAGTTTAAATCAGGTCACTGAGACATTAGCCTAAGTGTTTACCCCCCAAATAAACCCCCACAAAAAAACCCACAATAACACCAGAAACACATTAAAGTCTCTGAACTCAATGGAGTTAAATATTGATGAAAGCATGAGGCAAATTATTACACTCACACTCAAGGCATCCGGGGTGAATTAGCATTTCAGAATGCACGCACGCACACACACACACACACACACACACACACGCAGGAGTGTTGGTGTAAACTACCCCAGCTGCATTCCAGATATCTGCTCTCTCTCATAAGGCATTAGAGCAACCTGAGCCCTGCACTGAAATATACAGCAGCTCCCAGGGGACAGAGGTATTTAGTGCACACAAACACACACACACACACACACACACACTACTGTCAGTGGTTTCCATTAAGGCCTACCTTTATACCTAAAAGAGTTCTAGTGTTTTCATTTCATCATAAACAGCAGTCACAAAATATTAAATTACACGCCGAGGTCATGCTGTTGAACAGCTGCTTGAGCTCACCACAAACCACATAGAGATGGGGGGAGGGAGAGAGGGATAAAGGGATATATGGATGGATGGATGGAAAGATGGATGGAGAAAGGAATAAAAGGAGAAAGGGATGGATGGAGATCCAGGGTAGTAATCCAGGGAAGAATAGATGGAGAAATTACATTAATGGTGTATAAATAGATACACGGGTGGATGGATGGATACAAGGGTGAGACTGATGGATAGATGAATGTTTCAGCTGAGTCAGCTGAGATTCTCTACCTAGAAGTGATGAGATGGATGGATGGATGGATAAACAGATGGTCAAAACATATGAATATAGAGATTGAATGATGGACAGATGCAATAGATGAATGAATAGATGAAGTGGAGAACCATCTTATTATTTTCAACCTCTCATCTGTCAATCAGTGACAACCTCATGATAGATAGACAGATAGACAGAGTTTTGTAGCAGGCAGAAAGGTGAAAGGAAGGAATGAAGAAGTGGACAGGCAGACGAGTGAGGATGGTCAAACATGGGCAATTGTCCATTTATTTATTTACGGTTGGATGAATGGGTTTGAAATGGAGCGGAATCAACGTTTCTGCTTTCTTATTGATTCTTTGGTCAACTGTCTGTCCATCCATCCATCCATCCATCCATCCATATCTCAAGCTGGCCAGATAGATAGACAGAGAGACAGACAGACAGATAGATCTCCAGACTATAAAAATGTCCAGCTATAAAGCCCTCTTCTGCTACATGGATCAGTTTTATAATACCTCCATCTTCCAGAACCCTTGTTCTCTGCACCCTTGACCATGAACATAAACTTCTGGGAAGCAGGACACGGTGTTCTCTTAGATCTCAAGTGGCCTAGAGTTGAAGGGTACATTTTCTCACTCTGCTCATACAAAAACAGAGGGCAGAGGAAAAAAAAAAAAAGACAAGTGCCAAGAGGACGAGTAATAAAAATCACATGAACAATTTTACAAGGCAACAGAATTGCTGCTGTTTTCCTACGAGTGCTTGTTAACTAGTCATCATGGCTTTGGTTTGGAAAATTAGATTTCTGCCTTCAGCATGTCTCAGGTACAGTGTTTACTTGACTGGGCAAACTCTACGAGAAGAGTCTTCTTCTTACTCCTAAATCACTTCCCCCCTGTGGTAACAGTTTTTAGGTAGAGGGGGGTGATGGCTATGAGGTCATTCTATAAGGTGGTGTGATCATTAAAGCATTTGTAAACATTCTGTTTGCACTGCTTACTTTTTTTTTTGTTAGTAAGCCTAATCATTAATCTGACCAGAGAGAACAAAACAATAAAATGATATATGAAAACTAGCTTCTAGTTCAGCTCTCTTTTCCAAGCTAATTTGTGCTACGAACTTTGTAAAATGACCTTAGGTGTATGAAGAATAACACATGCACATGATCGAGAAAGCAGCATCGAGCAGATCCAGGTCGGATGTCGATCAGCTGTAGGGGATTTTTTTTCCGACTACGACATTTTGCGGCAGTAGCGTAACAAAGAGGCTTGACTTGTCGGATGATGTTTTCTCAGAAAGGCGAACATACCGTTATCTCTACTCACCACCCCAAGACATTTCAACAACATTTTGAATTAAAAACTTGTTGGAACAGAAAATGATGGCCTGAAATACCGAAAGACCAAAAAGCCCCTGCGTGATGAGGTATGTCAATGAGAACGCCTCACTCCCAGTAAAACCCTGCCATATTTATTTGGATAGTCCTGTTTGTTCTGGGCAGGAAGTGAAGTCTCCGAAGCAGCAGGCAGCACAGCAGCTCAGCCTTTGGGGCACGGCTCTGAGAAATGAGGCTGTCAAGAGGAGGCTGTGAACATGGAGCACTGCTGGAGAGAGATGTTCCAGGGAGGGTTTTTTTGGGAGCCGTGCTGGATAATCAGGACGTTGGGGGTAAGACAGGTGGAGAGCCGCTCAGCTTGAGGCAGGTGGGGTAAACTCACAATGTGATGCACCGCCACAAGCAAGGACGAGAACCAAGCACTGGCGCTTCGTCAAGATTAACTGCTCAGCTCTGGAACCCTAGGAAGTGGACGAAATGAAAGAAAAAAAAAACATAGCCAGGCTGTTTGTAGAGTGCAGCAGAGGAAGACAAATCTGGATGACCACATGGCCAGAATCCACCACTCTCAGCATTCATCCATGTTTTATTTAACTGTGGCGATTTTTCTTTCCAGAAGAAAAATCCTTTTTGTTGGATGTTTTTTAATCAGGTTACTTGCTTTGTATCTAATCATTAATGGTGAAATATTCCCAGATCCCTGTCCCTTCCTGTCACCTGTTCACTGGCATGACCTGCAGTATCACCTGCTATCATATGACGGTGTTGATTATCAATGTGAGTAACTAAACACAATTTAGGATCAATATCCGATCTCGGTATCTGCACCGACGCATCCCTGAGATCAACGTTCACTTATCTGTAAAAACACCTGAGGCTGGAGTGAAACAGATACCTGTAACAGGTAGAAAAGGAAAGGGATATAAGTGTGAGTACTCTAGAATAGTAAAGAGAGTGAGTCAATGTTCTGGAAATGCTAGCACACACTTAGGGAATACAAGACAACACCAACAGGAAGTCCTGTTAGATAGAGATACATCGAAGGGGGAATAATTCACAGAAATATCAAAATATCAAAAAATGAATGAAAATTGGAGGCAACTGTGGTTTTGGTCACAATATTATTTATGCTACATGAGGATCAGAAGAACACAAGACCACTCTCAGGCTCGGGACAAGGCGGTGGCTCCTGACCAATCAGGTTGAAGCAGAAGCAGCACTGTGTTACAGAATCTGAATAACAGATGAGCTCAGCTCCAGATGTTTGTGTATGAACGCTACGATGAGTCGGCATGCCAGACTCAGCATTATTAAAGACTGACCCACAAATCTGGCGGGGCCACGTAGCATCTCCATCTTAGCAAAAATCTGCAGGATCAAAGCCTGGCCTGGAGAGCGGATAGAGGAAGATCAGACTTAAATGAATTGCTGGGAATCGGAGCCTGTACAAACAGCATGTGTCTAAACCTCCAGCCGGTCAGTCACAAACCTGCAGGAGGTGATTCATTACAGCACACTCAGAGAGAAACAACCTTCTCTACTTCTTCGTAATCGAGCACGGATACAAGCTAATAGTGCGCAAAAAAAAATAAATACATAAAAATAAAAAAAATGCACCAGGTGACAAACACAACATAATGTCATGTGTTGTTGAACTAATGACTGAAAGACAGGAAACAAGAGCGATCTGGAAATATTTCACCCAAGCACAGCAGACTGCAAACAGCGCTCGGAGAAAAACATCTTTGATACAAAAGCAGCGTGAAAACTTCATCATTAGCAGCAAACATGGGGTAGGAAAGAAAAAACATGTCTCCTGATAACATTGGGGGAGTGAAACCAACAGCCCTCACACAGTAGGGTCATGATGAACCACCTTCACATAACTGATCACCGGATGTAATGAAAACAAACAGGTACGCTACTCACAGCTGTACAGAAATATAACCTTCCCTTCTCCCGCTCAATGAACGCACATAGCTAATTCATGTAACTAGCTCTTCAATTCAAATTTAATAACGTTATAAAGAACAGATCCAGGAGACTAGTGTGAGTTTCACGGCCATGACGTCAACCGAAGATTAATTAAATGTTTAATGACATCCATGATTGATTGAATCTTACTATTTCACCCTTACTGAAAAACATGGATTTTTACTGGGTCTTAAGAAGAAATATATTCCTGATTTCTACACATCAATCAAGGCTGCTTACAGATCCAACATGAAAGAGGATCAAATATGGTTGGTCGGATGTTCTGAGAAAAAAAGGCCGTCAACTGCAAATCTCTATGTTTCTCATTCTGAGGCCTCGTTTAAAACCATCTCTCCTCACTGGGTCCACGTTGGTCAAAACCACTTCCTCAGGGGTCACGTGACCTTGGAAGACACTGCAGAAAACCAAATGAACCATACAATGTTGATCCAAGTGTAAAATCTGAACACCTGCCTCAGGCACATTCTGCTTCTTTAAAACTGGCAAAGCAATGCAATTTTTTCCCCACTTAAAGGTTGGGTGACTACATCTCATGGAAAAACACAGACAAAAATAAATAAATAAATAAATAAATAAATAAAGATCCAACAAAAGACAAAGTGCTTTATACACAGTGAGAGTCAATGCCATGCTCGGGAATAATAAAAGGTAAAGAAAGCGTCTGGCACCCGAGTCGCTCCGGATGATGTCTGGTGTTGACGCTGGAAGGTGTGTTTGTCGTCTCGGTGGTGGCGCGATGGAGCGTCGTTTTTCCAACACAGAAAGCAAGCAGGTCAAAAACAAAACATTATATAAAGAGCAGGGTTTGAGAACACACACACACAGCGAGTGCCAGCGATGATCGCACCAAGGACAATGCTTGGTGACAGCGTAGAGTGCCGAGCTCCGTTGCAGACCGGCGGCCATTTCAGGACACTCAGAAGTACACTAATTGCTTTGTACAGAAGATCAAAGGTCACGGCGTTCAGGGCCAGAAAAGAAACGTCAACAAGAATCCTGCTATTAGACGCTGGTGACAAAACTGCTAATACCCGGTAAAAGTCAAAAGAACACAGAAGAGCCAGAGACACAACTACTGAGATGATGATCTAAAAATTGCCTTGGCAGGAGGTCAACGAAAAATCTGAGGTGGGCCGATGGACAGATGAACACACAAGTATGGATAAAGACATACCTGAAATGTATGTACTGAGATTTGGATGAAGAGATGGATGAACAGATGCTTAAATATTTGTTTTCGTTTGAACAAATGGATGGATTTTGGAATGATTGGAAGCACTTGATTAATGGATAGATGGAGAGAACTTTGGCCAGATGGATATTTGAAGTGAAAGGTGTTTAAAAAGATGGATAAATGACAGGAGAGGTAGATAGAGGCTGCTGAATGGATGGACAAGAACTGAACAACTTTCATCGCTCTCGTCTTCTTTTGGAGATAATCTGGTGGATGGAGATGAAGTACTAAAGCTGTGGACCAACAGCAAACAGAAGAGGTGGCTTCTGTCTCACATCTGCCGATGTTCTCAGAGAAGAAAAGGAGGCTCTGGTGCATCTGGGACTAGGCTGCTCGGGTGGCTAAATTAGCGCTAATTCGGTGGTGTTTGGCCTCAGGGCCTCGTACATTCTCCGTGTCTGTCTGCGCTAACACTCTATGCAGTTTATCAGCTGTCAGAAAAGCGCGAGTCTCTTGGGAAGAAGCACAGGGAGCCACAGAAACACACAATGTTTCTACTCCACAAACACAAATGTGGTTATTTAAAGCAAGTCGAACTCTGTAGTTGTGATACACATGGCAAACAATGCAGACAGCCATACAGAGGTTTAGTGTTGGAAAATGTCACATGCTCACGGTCAGTGAACATCTGTGCGTGCAGCCATGTGATTATCCAAATCTATTGACACAGATGACACTGGAGGAGCCGCGGACATGATGCACGGCATGGCGCCTAATAAAAGGACATAATTAGAGTTGCTTACAGTGCGAGAGGCCGAGTGATGGACATAATGGTGGGTCTGTTGTCACACTGTGGCCGTGTTTTACTTTAATAAGCGGCACATGACAGCGCTAAAAGGAGGCACATTGTCCCAGGGGCATGGAGGAGGGGCGACAGGCCGATCCCTTCGAGGCACGGAGGCCCAGATGTGGGGAAAACTGCCCGAGACGGCGGAGTGACTCATGCAGCGAGGCAGGCAGTGAGACAACACTGTGCATTCACGCTACAGACCAGGAGGTTTACATGACTTTAAACTGAGGACAAAACAATTAAGATTATATCAAACTAAACAAGGAGATATATACACATTTTCCCAAATGGGAATGGCTGCCACTCGGAATGCCGCTTGTTAGATCTGGACAAAAATTCTCACATCATGACTCACATCAAATTTAAATAATACTCACAAAACAAATCTAGACTGGAATTATTTCTACATTTCTCCGGCTGAGATTCCCTCCATTAAACTTTGGCCTTCATCATCTCAAAAAATAATAATAAGAAGAAAAAGGTTTGTTTCGTAGTGAAGGTGAAGTGCTAAAGCTCAGAAAGAAAACGACAAACTCCCAAAGTTTCAGCTTTAATAAGCCACTGGGTGTTAGTCAGCTTATCTCAATAATTGCGGTTTAAAGAAAACGGTGATTATTTTCATTGCTTTCCATTTCCTAGTGCAGGATAATGCGGTGTTAAACAAAAACACACACAAAAGATAGCTGTGTATTTTTACTCAAGCCACTTACGAGGCACATTAGTGCATTTGATGGATTCTGCATCTGTGTGTGTTCAAAGCTATTAGGGATTGTGAAGCAGGGATGAGTTTAAAATGATAGTGTTTATGGACAATTTGCATTTTCTTTTCACGTGACTGGAATGAACTTCCTGTTGATTTAAGAGTTTTAAAAACGCCGTAGGTTTATTCTCCAAAAACATTCAAATATGGCTTCAGGAAAATGTTGAGTTGTGTTTATAGTGCTGCAGTGAAGTTGATTTATTCTTCTCATTGTCAACCTGCTCAGAACCAGAACCAGCAGAGGAACATCAGCATCATAAATACTTCAGTAGTGTCTACAGCACTAACTCACCCATGTGGATTTGTATGGCAGAAGATCCATATTTCAAAGTTTGGTGTGGAAGGAGTCTCCAGTGTCAGCGCTTTGTAACAGTCAGAGGTAAGTGAGATCTTGGTTTTGTGGAACATCTAAAGCAACTGTAAATGGGTAAAAACTACGATGGTTCAAATTGAGAGTGTTGGCAAATTGTCGTGTTATAAGAGGAATAAAGCATGCTGAGCCACATGACAGCACCCCAGGATCTTTGCTTCATAAATAAACATAAAGCTGAAGAAAATCCAACAGAATCAGAAAGCCACCTCAGACTTTCTCTAGAACAAACAAACTGGAAGGTGTTCCATCACCTTAAGTCAAAAAAGGATATCAATATTTAAATACCTGAAGGACCATCTCCTCCTACTGTCAGGTGGTGAAATATTCACCATCATTGAGTCACCTGTCAAGAGCTGAGGTGACAGGACTGGAGACAGGAAGTAGCTGCCGGGCGATTCCTCACTCCGTCCTGTCTTTAAATTCTAGCCGTGATTCGACCGTTATTGGCACGTGGACAAGGAGGAATTTTTCACCACAGCTCAAGCACCTCCATTAGCGCTCCTGCACTGGGGACAGCCGCCAAGAAACCAGGGCTGAACCCTCAGACTAATTGCCAACATGGCCCGAGGAGATAAAAAAAAAAAACCACACACACACACACACACACACACACACACACAACTCCCACTTCATCCAGAAGCCCTAATACTGAGAATCCATCTGATCTCCCCGGCTTCTCCACTCGCTGTAGGATGGAGCAAGAGTGTGTCCTTAATGGTCTGTGCTGGTCTGGAGGATAAGATGGTGCAAACTGCTGTGATATAAGAGGAATTGTCCATGTTAGAGGAAAATTATCAAATAAACCCCACCACAGCGACTTGTACCCCCCACCACCCTTGTTCCTTACACAGCATATATTCTCCAGACGCTGATAGCTGAGGTGATTGTGTCCTTAAAGTTTTTTTTTCCCCCCGCTGGGTGAAGAGAGAGGAGCTCGTCTGGGGCAGTCTGGAGGACGAGGACTGAGGACGGTGTCTGCATTTTTATGATCTCTCTGCTCAGCCTGCCGTAAAATGATCGCTCGGGCAAACAACAGCTCCGAGGACGAGCGAGAGAGGGTTCACCTCGAGCCACCAGGGCCGTACGTTCAACCTCTTCTGCTTGTCTGTGAAAGCTATAATCAGGACAAGTTTAAGATCAAGTCAGCTTCAGGTCTGTGAGTGATTTCTTCTCTGTCATTGCTCAGGGAATATTTATCACTTAGCTTCTACAGCTTCATCCAGGAAGAACCCACTCTCTCACATTACTCACTCCATCAACAGTGGGGACTTTAGCAAGGACACACACTTTAGTTAGCTGCAAAACATCCAGAGAAGAGAATGAACGTGTGAGAGAGAGAGAGAGAGAGAGTGTAAGCATGGCAGGGATATTAATAGATACCCTTCCCCACCCACTGTGCAGACGGAGACTGCAGGAAGCAGGACATGACATGCTTTTATTGCCAGAAATCCCAGAGCACTAGTAGTTGCAGTTTGCAGGACGACAGAGGTGACTGGAGACAAGAGTTGGATATGAGGTCGTGCCGTTTAAATCTCTAAAGAGATGGCTAAAACGCCCGCGCCATGCTAATGTTCTAAAGGTTAATTATGGGTGCTGCATTCTGAAGCTTTACATCATGTAGGAGATCGTAAAGAAAACAATCTGTGCATGATGATAACGACCTTGGGTTTTAACTTTGTCTGGATGTAAGATGACACTGGACTGGTCGACAGTGTTGATTAATTTTCTAGAACAGCTTCAATAACAGGTTTATTTAGTAGACACATGGTGGAAAGCTTTGTATAAGGAAACGTTTATAACTGAACACCTATGGAAGGAGACTCCAGAGTCAGCACTTTGTTAGTCAGCGGTAAAGCTGTAATTTTCCAGATTCTTCAGGACAGATGGGTTTATGCTAATGAGGGAAAGAAAGAGAGGCTGACAAGTGCATAATCAATGACACTTTATCATTAAGGATGCAAGACAGTCCTAAATACATAAACACATGGGATAAGTGAAGCTGAATCAGAAGGTAACAGATAAACAATAAGCAGAGACAGAGCACTGATTGGGTTTCTTCCTGTACTTTATCCTTGCCTAGCATTAGAAATAGCACGTGATGTAATAGATGGCATAAATGGAGCTACATGATGAGTTCTTCAGGTGTTTCCAGTTGAGGAATTGAGAAGTTCTCGATTTGGTGCATCTCGGATCTACAAACCGGTCGGTGTAAAAGGCAAAACCCCAGTGCTTCCTGAGAACTGACAAGGAAAGGGAAATATACAACAGCTGCCTCACTTCTCCTCTCTTCTGAAGTGATGAAACAGGACAGTGCTGTAGCCTTTGATTTGAGGTCAAGAAAGGATTTGACTGGAATGTTTCAGGGAATGCTAAGTTCAGCTATTCATCTTGACGTTGCACATAAACACCAGTGCCTGGGCCTGTGAGACTGCACCGTCCTCCAGTAACACGGTTCATATGAAGACTAGGCAACAGCTGCATTTTATTAGTGACGACGGAGAACAAGGTAGGGGGAAGATGTGGAACAATTCCAGGCACAAGTGTGCAGTTTATATAGGCAGCTGGACAAGCAAACGAGATGCATTCGCCAACCACTGGCACGGCTGCAGCAGAGCTTCGGAATGCTGGTACACATTTCATTTCCCATGACCTCAAAAGGGACCACATCTGCTACACAGGACCAGAATCGAGCCTCGACGTCCATGAACTCGAACACTTCAAGATGGAAAGCAGTTACACAAGTTACAGATCCAGGAGAAGATGAATTCATGTCGCACTACAAAGAAATTTGGTGCAAGAGAAATACAGTGGAAATAAAATGCATAAATATGAATAAATTATTCCAACTGAACAAATGCACTTTTGTTCCAACAAAACAAATACATAAGGCCACACCCGCTTTGAATATAAAAAAATCCCAGTACAGATATGAAAACGACTCGATACTATTGTTATTATTCCGATTACTAATGCTGCTCGGAATTCAGTTTGGGAATCTACAATCGGATTGAACACCAACACAGGCGATGATTCCGATGGCAAAGATCACGGATACTGTCCCACTAAATTATTCATGCTGATAATCCGAGCCTGGGAACAAAGTCACCTTGAGACAGTGTTATGAAAACAATCACAATTCCAATAAAATGCCTCGCTCCTGACAACTCGGTTGTGTTTCCCGCTAGTGCGAGGGTGAGAACCCGGCGACTCAGAGGTCACCTGAGAGACAGATGAGGCGAAGATTAGGTCCTGCCTAAGTTTTCATCTCTGTGCATGACCATCATGTGTCCTTTTAAAATTCATGAATTCCTGAAGCAGGCGCTATGCTAGCCACCGGCTATAATTTACAACAATAATAAAAACAGATTAAAGTCCTTCTTTCATGAAGCTCTTCACTCATCAGTCAGTGCAAGTCCACAGCTATTACTCCTCTTACGCGAGCCTCGTCTCCATTAGTACACAATGCCAATTTGTTTATGTGCTGCAGCGCTGAAGAAAGATAAAATCAGTAGCATAAATCTGGTGTGTAAGAGGACAAGGTTGATAAACAGCTGAATAGCTCCATACATAACCCTGTAGGAACCCTGTAGGAACCTGTAGGAACCCTGTAGGAACCTGAAAGGAAGGTGTGCATGTTACAGTGGGACGCTCTGCAGGATGACGAGTTATTACACGGGAGAAGATTTCATCTGAGGTGGTGATATTGATCTACAGTGTGCATGCTGAGACTCTCCAACCTCTTCCATCTCTCTTCTATTGAGCAGGAGAACGTTCAGGGTTCCAGAGCTCCACAGTTGTGTCTTCTCACAATGTGTGTATTTTTTCGAGGCTTATTTTTTTATTTTATATGAGAGTTTAATTGTAAGCTGAACAACATAAACAAACAAATAAAAATGGAAAAAGAAAATAAAGAAACACAGAGCATACAAGACTGAAGAAAAAAAGCAGATAACAATGAAAGAAGAAAAGAAGAAGAAGAAAAAGAAAGAGTGTGGAAAAGTAGGAGCATAGAAGGAAAAGGAAAAAAGAAATGAAAAAGATAAAATAGATAAATAGATAAAAAGCTGAAGCCATTCATCCTCTGCAAAAAAACCTATCCATGAAATCAGTCCAGCTCTGAATGCAGCGATGTTCAGGGTCAGAGTTGATGCTAACATTAAAAACATGATGTTTAAAAGAAAAGCAACTCAAAAATGCAGAAAAATGAGCAACAGAACACAAGAGAGAGAGAGACTTTACAGTAAATAATAAACGCGTGTTCGCTTGAGGCACTTGATCAGATGCAGTATGCTAACAGTGAACATTCGAAAGCGTTTAAAGCCACCGTGTAATTACCGTCCTGTCACGTGGAGGCTTTTCCAGAATTGCTGTTAACATTAGCATTCGGGAACTGAAGCTGCTGGAAATGATGTAACTATCATCACAAACGAGTGTCGAGAAAAGCAACCCGCTAGCTCTCGGTGTCATGTCCGTACGTGTCGTGCTAGCACAGCGCATTCATCTGCACAATCACCTCACACAGCAGCCTACAATTAACTTTCCCATCTCCAAAGAGAACGCTGATGACATGATTACAGACTAGCAGGCCAGGAGGACACGAGCCAGTCTGATGGAACTTCTTCCACATGTAGAAGGTTCTGGGAGTTCTGAAGAAAATGAGAACAGTAGACCTGTGAAGCTTCTCCTACAAGAACCGTAAAGCGTCTGTGTCTCCGAAGTCCTGTTCAGGATTATATAAAGGGCTATAAAACCTCTCAGTTCATATCAGATTTGGTTTGTGAAGTTTCCATGTACTCGTATTTCTCTCAGCAAGGCCACAGAGACCTCCAGATAAAATGGATATTGAGCACTGCCAGGATCAGGCCAGGATTCCATCTCCATGAAGGATTGGGGTTCCATCTCCTTAGAGACATCATTTCATCTCCATGGAGACATCATTCCAGCTCCATGAGGCATGGGTTCCGTCTCCATGAGGTAGGGGTTCCATCTCTATGGAGATGGAAGTTCCATCACCATGAGGAAGGGGTTCCATCTCCATGGAGATCAGGGTTCCATCTCCATGGAGACATCATTCCATCACCATCAGGAAGTTGTTCCATCTCCATAAGGAAGGGGTTCCATCTCAATGGACACATGAATCCATCTCCACAGAGACCAGGGTTCCAACTCCATGGAGACTTGAATCCATCTCTCCAGGTAAAATGGACATTGAGGACTGCCGGTATCAGGCCAGGATTCCATCTCCGAGGAGACATCATTTCATCTACATGGAAACATCATTCCAGCTCCATGAGGCATGGGTTCCGTCTCCATGAGGTAGGGGTTCCATCTCTATGGAGATGGACGTTCCATCACCATGAAGAAGTTGCTCCATCTCCATGAGGAAGGGGTTCCATCTCCATGAGGAAGGGGTTCCATCTCCACAGAGACCAGGGTATTATCTCCATGGAGACATTCCATCTCCACAGACACCTACATGGGTCATTCCCTCATCAGACTCTCTCTTTAAGTCAAAAATGAAAATAAATAAATAAATAAACAAAACAAAACAAAACAGCTTATCACCATCATTCAACAAGAAACGACAAATAAGCAACTGCGGTTCGACCCAAACACCATTTTCACCCCTTCAACCCCTGGACATTACTCCCAGAGTCCTGCAGCTTCCCACGTTTGTCCTCCTGAACACAGAGGATCTGCTGTGTCTGGTCTCAGAGCTTTTACAAGATCTACACGTTTTATTAGCCTGGATTTTTTTTTTGCTTAAGAAGCTTTCCAGGTGGGAGAAGAGAAGCAGTAAGTGGGGAACCCGGGGGCTGTTCCAGCTTCCCGTACCCTGAATTTATTCACAGCACTCGTAACAAATGCAACACGCCAGATTGACTGCTACGGCTCTGTTTGCCAACTCTAAATTATTTTTCCAGTCAATAAAAAAAAAAAAAAAAAAAAAAAAAAAAAAAAGAGTCTGCATTTAGCCAACTTGGATGAACTGCAAACAAATGAGAACCATGTGGCAAATATTCCTCATATCTTTAAAATAAACATACTTTTGAACAGATGGGATTCAGGGCCCGAGTGTGAGACACAGTTTAAACATCCAATAAACCAATTCACACCAGAGCTCCGAAAAATGTCACGCTAATTAATTTACCTCACTCAATGAGGAAGAAATATAGGAATAAACACAAACACACAGTTTATAACTTAAGACAGAAAGAGTTTGTTGTCGGAAGAGAAGTTTTTAGTTCAACTCTGAACTGACATTAAACTTCGTTATTCTGCAGCACTGATGAGTTCTGGACTCTGATTGGTGGATCAGGATGTTGATTAATTCTCTAGAACAGCAGGTTTATGTTAAAGCACTACTCAGACATGTTATTGTTTCTATAGCAACAGCTTGTTCACAAACGCTTATATGGTGATGATTACTTTAAAGGGAGCATATGGAAAGAGTCTCCAGTGTGTAGGAGCCTGACACAAATCTGTAGTTTTCTATAGTCATTGTTTGGCATATATACATTACTGCACAGTGAAATTCTTTTCTTAACATATCCCATCCATAGGGGTTGGGGTCAGAGCCATGATGCAGTACCCCTGGAGCAGGGTGGGTTGGGGGCCTTGCTCAAGGGCCCAACAGTGGCAGCTTGGCAGTGCTGGGGCTTGAACTGGACCAGTGACCCAGAGCCTTAACCACTTGAGCTACCACTGCCCACAAGTTTGTGAGGAGATAATGAGGGGAATCTGAGTGAACAGTGACCGCGGGGCAGAAACACGGCTGTCAGTGTGGTACAGTTCAGACAACTGCACGTGACACGGTGTGATTTGAGGTGTTGATGTAGTGCAGTGTGTACACTGTCATTTACCTGCTGCCGGGAAACACACACACACACACAGAGCAGCTTTTCCAGCCACAACACACACACACACACACAGAGCCTTATAAGTGGTGATGTTCTCCTCAGTAACATCTAAGCTCCAGGATCAGACACACACACACACACACACAACACAGGCTCATTAACAGTAAACACTACTTATTTTACCTTTAATCATTCCTGTAACTGTGGAAAACATTTCATCTTCATCGTTGCTCTTTTGGCTCATTATACTCACGTCAGGAACAATAACTCTAAAACGTGATCATGCTGAGAGTGGATTACAGAGAAAAAAAGTGAAATAGAAATCAAATGATCTAAAAAAATAAAATAAAATAAAATAAGAACTGTAAAATAATTTATCATAAATTATTAATTCATTTATCCAGAATTTGTTGTCCATAATCACGTGCTGTAATTTCCACACAGATCTTACATAGGAGCTTTTAATACATTAACACTGGATGATATTTTACCAAGAATAAGAGCGCATATGTCTGTTTTCATAGCAGAAACAGACAAATCCAAAGGTTTACAAAAGACACACACAGTAGAAGTGAGGTGTCAGTAAAACCTGTTCTCCAAATCAGACCTCTATGTGATGGACAGTTAATCCTCATATTGTTCACACGACTGTTTGAGAGATTTAGGATATAAACACTAACCGAAAGAATGAGCACATTAATATTTCTCCACTGGCCACAAGACTTTCCATCAGGAAGCAGAAACACTTTATAAGAAAAGGTGAAAAAATTGACCAAATACTCTTTAATGTTTACATTAATACAGATAGTTATTTATTATTATTATTTTTATTATTATTATTATGACCATGTGTTCATCCTGGTCACGTAGCGCTCCAAGTCGAAAGCAAGGGATGGTGTGGTACGTTAGAGGCTTTCCTGAGCTAGCTACTAAAAAGTTAATTTGTCCACGCATGTGATATCACAGCTCACTGCGACTGTCAATCTTTCACAAAGAGCCACAAAAGACGAGTTTGTCAAAACATTTCCTTGGTACGCTCGCCGGTTTTACAGGAGCTGAATATTTCACCAATACACGTCTGAAATTATTGATGGCGACGGTGACAGCCGCTTCACTCGGCCTGATGAGGACGGGAAAAAAAAAACACACAAAACCTTCTCCTCTACGTTTTTGACAAGTCGTCCTCCTGCAACAAACGGTCCTGTGTGACGAGGAGTCAAACTGTCAGGCGAAACTCGCCGCCTAGCCTCAGAAAACAGAGAGCGGCTCATATGGAGGAAACCGCAAGAAACACAAGCAGGAAGCTGAGGCTACACGTTTAGAGCGGTTCAAACACTTTGAGTGGCCTTTGAACAATTCCCTGGCAGTGAGGAGCGTGAAGCGAGGACACTGCACTCCGCCGCTACGCTAAGACTGGTTTGAAAAATGGAAGCGCGTCGGTTCGGATGACAGCGGAGCTGAAATGATAAATGTTTAAGCGACACTTCGACCGTGGCCTGGAATTAGGAGCCTCTGTTAGCATCCTCACTCTCTTTACGCTTTGTGTGCATCTCAGAACCTGGCAAGAGCAAAGCAGTTATGTGATAAATACTTCTTTGCAGGAAGGAAAAAAAAAAGGAAAAAGGAAAAATTTACCAACGAATGACCCATAAATAAACCGTGATGGATGGAGAGAAGACGCCAAAATCTTTACAGGATCAGCAGTTTCCAAGGTTTAGGAGATGGTCTTGATAAAATACGGCACTTTTCTGCTCTCAGGTCCTACAGAAGACTAAAAAGTGAGCAGTGATGCCAAACTTCACGGAAAGCTTTATCTGCCAATTGATAAGAAATAAATACGGAGGTTATTAGCAGGAGGAGAAGATCCAGTCAGAGTTTAAATGGGATCAGACACATCGCCAGGCGGGTACAGGCTGTAATCCGCCGCCTACTCCTTGTTAACCTTGTTAAACAGGATACACCTGGGAGCTTTACCAATGGAATCATATAGAAAGAGTTAAGTGCTAGTTAAGTGAAGGCATCAGGATTAGACTAGGATTAGAATCTGGTCAGCCTCTTTATTTCTTCAACCATGAGGAGAGCTGGATGATTGTTTTTGTGACAGTGAACAACAGTGGGATTTTTCCTCTTCCCCTTTTTGTTTTAAAAAATAATAAAATAATGGGCAGTGGCGGCCCAAGTGGTAAAGTCTCTGGGCTGTTGATCAGAGGTTCAGGGTTCGAGCCCCAGCACCACCAAGCTGCCACAGTTGGGCATTTGAGCAAGGCCCTTAACCCTCTCTGCTCCAGGGGGATGTATGATAGCTGCCCCTTTGCTCTGACCCCATCTTCCTCAGCTGGGATATGTGAAGAAAAGTATTCCATTGTGATGTATGTGTGGTGATAATAAAGCCGCCTTCTTCTTCTTAAAATCCTAGTAATGTTGGTAATTATACTGGAAATTAACTCTGAGAAACTCAACCTCTGACAGAGAAATTGCAACAGAACATCTGGTCATCTCAGAGCCTCAACATCCACCGAGTTTTCTGACTAAACCGAGTTTTCTTGCTATCATTTCTACCTGACAGAACTCGTTCTTTATCTGCTCTGTGTAACTCTTATCTGTAGAGAAAGGAGAAACGTTGTGTTCTGGATCCTTTACAGAAACTATAAATCCCACTGTTCCTTCAGATAACAGAATTTGCATGAGCTTTCATGATACGAATGCAAATGTATTTTTTTACAGCGTCGGATCATAGACGCAGGGGCTGTAATAAACTTTTCTCTCTCTTTCTCTCTGCTGTGGGATTTGACTGGTTTGTCGTTTACAGCTGTGTGTGAACATTTCAGGATTCCCGTCTTTCAGGCGTGTGACGAGTGCGGAACAGAGAGCAACCGTCAGGCCTTTAATCGCATGTCAAACCTGCCAGGGTCTGCAGGCAGGCAACAATAACACACACACACGGCAAATATTTACATGCATTTTCAAAGCCATTACACACGTGATTATGTTTTTTGTTTGCTGAGCGTCGACAGGCTTTTATTCAGCCAGGGAGTGATTTGAATGGAAGGTGCTCCTGGCGGTTTGCAGGGTAAACAGGGCCAGCGGTAAATAAAGATGCCAGCTGTCGGCCGGCAGGACAGACACAGGGTCAGAGCTGGTGGGGGTACGAGGGTGTTACTGGGATGTGGGACAGGGGGCAGATGCTGGGGCATTAGCGTATGTGAGGGATTAGTGGATTACTGCGTCATCACAATAATGTGGTCAAAGCAGCATCAAATAAAAAAGTGAAGCTTTTCCTTCTTCATAGTTTATAAACCCGACAGATTCTCACTTCTTCACTGCGTCCACATCAGCGTCCGAGTTCAAAACAGTCTGATACACGTCCAGGGACGCAGCACAATGACCTCACTTAACCCTACATCTATAGCTTCACACTTTAAGTAATTTTTAATGTTTTCTTCTTTCATTCGTTCTGTTCTTTAAATATCACTTTGTTACATTTTTCTTCCTTCATTCCTTCTTCACCATTTATTCATTTCTATTCACCTTCCTCTCTTCTTTCTGTCTGTTTTCTTCATTACTCACTCTGCCAAGCTTCTATTTATCTTTAATTTATTTCACTGTCAGTCTTCCTGTCTTTTTCTCTCTTCATTTCTCTTCCCTGTATTTCTTTTGTTCACTGTTGTTCACTCCATTTTTTTTTCTTCTTTCCTTCTTCCTTCATTCAGTTTACTGTCAATCTTCCTTCCTTTTTGTTTTTCATTCCCTCTGCGCCTTTCCTTTGCTCCCACTCTCTCTCTCTCGTTTTATTTCCATCCCCATCAGGTTCTCGGCCTCTTCCTGATTAACATCCTTCCCGAGTGCCACACGTCCGACAACGTTAAGGGACCGAAACTTAACGATGGCTGAACATCTGGAAAAACACAAAAGCTTTGGCAAACCAGCAAAGGAAGAGATTTCAGAGTCAACCTTTTCCTCAGACTCAACAATGAGCTCCGTTTCACATGCATGATTTATAACATGAGATTCTGCAATATTCCCGTATGCCTCCATCGTCTCCTCTGGTAATGAGATTTGATCTGCTGGAGGTTCTGGAGGTGTTTACTGGGCACTGTATGAGGAGAGAGATGACTGCATGAGGGAGGTAGAAAAGGGCATGTGGCGTCTGCTGTAGTGAAGGAGCACCTTGCCTCACCACTAAATCATCGAATTCCCAACAGATCGCTGGGATCCCAGCACGCTCCCTCCATCCAGGCTGTGATAAAGTACAAGAACTTACTTCCCTTTCAGGTGAGAACGTTATCAGCAGGTGTGAGATAGACTCATCTTTCACAGGAAGAGCTGTGAATAAAACCCCAGCTCTCAGGTGGAGGAAAATAAAGAATTGTTTCCTCCATGTTTTTCTCCATGTCAGGTTACAGCTTCTACACTCTTACCCCGTGACACACCAGCCTGGTTTCTATAGTAACAGGACCTGAACAGGCGACATGCAACACAAACACAACAAGCATGATGTAATCTACGGAAGGAGTCTCCAGTGTCAGCGGTAAAGCTGTAATCTTCACAACATGGGGTAACAAGAGAGACACCTTTCAGAGATACTGTAAGTATCTGCACCCTGACCATCACACACACACACACAGAGTGGAGTTTCACTGGAAGTCCAACCCTTGGTTCAGCATGACCATGTCCCTGGGCACAAAGCAGCTCCATGAAGACATGAAGGTTGGAGTGAAGAAGCGTCCTACACAGACCCCTGTGGACTCGACACCTTTGGGATGCACTGCTCTTGTAGCTGAATGATCACTAATCCCCACAAAAACATCTAGTGGAGAACCTTCCAGAAGAGAAGAGTGGAGCATGAAGGGGAAATAAATTTGGAATGAGATCTTCAACAAGGACATATGTATGTGATGGTCAGGGGGTACACATACTTTTGGTAGTACAGTAGTTTATAGCTGTTATAACACAAGCCACACTTGTTTCATGAACATTCAAAAATTGATAAAAACTAAATGTTGTTACTCTGTACTGATCATGTAGGCAGGTTTTCAGGCCTGGTGGAATCATGCTCTGTGAGGGCTTGGCTTGCCCCGACTCGTCCCCTAACCGCTTGCTTGGCTACTTCCTGTTTCCTGAGGCCATGTTTTTTTTTTGTTTATAGGAGTTAAAAGGTTCCCATTTGCACAGTCAGCCTCGGTGCAGTTACGCAACAGGAGACGTTTGAGACGAGGTTATCTCCAGCTTCCAGGAGGACGTTGAGGAGAATTTGCATTTTCATCTCTATGTGAAGATTAAAAATAAATATTCAAATGGTCAGTGCTTCTCACGGCCGTGTTGTGGGGGAGCTGGACGCCGCGGGGAGATGTGGAAGCACTGGTGTGGTAGTGCGTTTTCTCAGCACGCGGCCTTTGCCTCTTTATGGTATCACTTTCTCTGCCATAACATTCACTTCTTCCCTCAGATCTCTCTCTGTTTACACAACACCAGGACAGGCACAATGTTTCACCCTGCAGCTCATGTGTGTGTGTGTGTGTGTCTCTCTAATGATTAAAAACATTCACAACGCTGACCTTAACAGGACATCTAATGGAAGTATGATGTATTATTTGATTAAAACTTTTCTAGTTGTTATTGTTAAGTTAGAAACTGTGTTTTGACAATTACAGGCTGTTAAATTGTGTGTGTGTGTATCAGATTTTTGGAGTTGAAAACACTGTGTGGACAAATCCAAATCATTTCAGTAGAAAGAAAATCCATCTCTTTTTTTTTAAAATTTTTTTCTTTCAATATTCCTTTCTTTTTTCACTCCTTTTTACCTACATTCCTTCTTTCTTTCTGTTTTGACATACTCTGTTCCTCCTGTCTTTCCTTCCTCTCTCACCGTACATATCTTGCTCTCTCTCTCTCACTGCTCTGGATCTGCTCTCTCTCTCTGTGTTCTGTGTATCTTCCTCCGGGGATTAGTTCACAGTGCATTAATAATGATGAGGTTTGGGAGACGGACGTGTCGGCAGTGTGATTATCCTTATCGTGACGTGATGTATGTGTGTTGTGGTTGGAGACACAGCCGAAGCTTTCGCTAAAATGTATAACAAGTGATAAGTCACTGAGACAGACCGGACTCTCTCTCTCACACACACACACACACACACACACACACACACACATAGACTAAAGCTGTAAAATCTCCTGTTATCCCGTTTTAAACAGATTCTACTAGCTGCCCGTGTTTCTGTTCCTTCTTTATTTTTTTCTGTGTCTTTGCTGTTAACTTTCACTCCACTGAAGAGCTTCACTGAGTGAGAGGTTCTCAGAGCTTCCCGGGGCTGAGTGAGAGGTTCTCAGAGCTTCCTGGGGGTGAGTGAGAGGTTCTCAGAGCTTCCCGGGGCTGAGTGAGAGGTTCTCAGTGCTTCCCAGGGCTGAGTGAGAGGTTCTCAGAGCTTCCCGGGGCTGAGTGAGAGGTTCTCAGTGCTTCCCAGGGCTGAGTGAGAGGTTCTCAGAGCTTCCCGGGGCTGAGTAAGAGGTTCTCAGAGCTTCCTGGGGGTGAGTGAGAGGTTCTCAGAGCTTCCCGGGGCTGAGTGAGAGGTTCTCAGAGCTTCCTGGGGGTGAGTGAGAGGTTCTCAGAGCTTCCTGGGGGTGAGTGAGAGGTTCTCAGAGCTTCCTGGGGGTGAGTGAGAGGTTCTCGGAGCTTCCTGGAGCTGAGGGCAAGCTTTCCACTCTGCACATGTGTGGTGGACTCACTGAAAGGGTTTGAGGTCTCGTTTATCGTGGCCCGTATTTGCATGTCATTTGAATATAACCCCTGCAGGCTGTTTGGAATGCCAAGAGGGTAAACTCTCTATTTATTACCCCAGTCTTAACTAGTTTTCAGTTTGCACTCATTTGCATCTCATTTGCATAAACTGGTCTTGTCAGGGATTTGGGGATCTGTGACCTAAATTATTTTCATTCCAGAGACCTGAGAAAGAAACCCTGTGATTAGTATGAATTAAATCAGGACACTTAAAACACGGCCAGAACCATACACTCTTCACTGAAGTGTGTGTGTGTGTGTGTGTGCGCATTACCTGTGATATATTTACATACAATTTACTACTTATTATTGTCCGTGTTGGGTCTGCTTTCTTACTTTACCTCCTATTTCTTTCTTTCTTTCTTTCTCTCCCCTCCTGTGTTTTGCTCTTCTCCCTCAGTGCTGAGAAAGATACTATGCAAATGAAGAGTTATGATTTATTATAACGATAACGCTGAGACACGCTGTACACAGAACACTTGCTCTGAGATTTGGTCACATGATCACATTTTCCTTTCAGGATTAATTTTTTTGTCTTGGGCTCTTTTATGGATTGTGGTGGAGCTGAGAGGCATGTTGCCCTGCCCCACCCACTGCCTTTGTACTGGGGCAGGTGTCAGTGTGGGGCAGGTGGAGGGAGGGAAGGAGGGACTGCTCTCTGAGTGAGGGGTGCTGGTGGTGGTGGGAGGGGCAAGTGTCAGTGTGGGACAGGTGGAGGGAGGGAAGGAAAAGCAGCCCTCGGAGTGGGGGAGGTAGTAGTGGGAGGGGCAGGTGTCAATGTGGGGCAGGTGGAGGTAGGAAAGGAGGGACAGCTCTCAGAGTGGTGGGAGGGGCAGGTGTAAGGAGGAAAGGAGAGGCAGCCCTCGGAGTGTGGGTTAGGTGGTGGTAGGAGGGGCAAGAGTTAGAGTGTGGGGTAGGTGGTGGTGGGAGGGGCAAGAGTTAGAGTGTGGGGTAGGTGGTGGTGGGAGGGGCAGGAGTCAGTGTCAGGTAGGTGGTGGTGGGAGGGGCAGGAGTCAGAGTGTGGGGTAGGTGATGGTGTGTCGCGTGCGGAGAGTCATGTGACCCCACCCTGAGCTTTATGTCCTAGCTCTGGTTATATTTTTGATGTGTTCCTGTTCTGAGTTCCACTCCAGCAGCTATAAACACTCGTACCTCTCACCCCCACTCTCTTCTCTTAAACTAATCACTTCCTCCTTTCTCTTTTTTCTTTCCCTTTATTCTTTTCTTCTGTATTTCTTTCTCTTTTACTTCTCTTTTTTCTTTTCTGTCTTGTGTTTCCTGAACTTTTCTGGCCATTTGAACAGAAATGAAAATTGTGACCTTTCTGTGACCCCAAGCCTTGAGCACATGTTTTTTTTTATTCCAGATTTATAATGCAGTGCTTTGTATTCTATCCACCTCCCTATTCAATAAAACTTTCACTGTGCTTTCGTGTTTGTTTTATTGAGCGCTTCGGTGTCGCTCAATGATGTCAAGGAACTAGCGGAGATACAAAAGTTCAATTCCACCTGTGCACGGGCCGTTACTATAGAAACGACAGACTCGACTGGATGTTGGTGCAGAATGTAGGAGTGTTTGGTGAAGATGGACTCTTTGGGGAAAAGCAGCATAATCAAAGCTCTTAATACGTTTAACCCTAATGCCTTTAACTGAAGCTCAGGGGATTCAGGAAGCATGTTAGAAATGTAAAAAAATACAATTAGCAGGTTTAAATCTGGCGAGAGAGAGAGATGGACAGAGAGATGGAGAAGTGGAAGGTGTGGAGTAGAGACACATGAGGAGAACCTGGAGTAATTGATTCTGGTTAAAGCAGAGGAAGAACAGGAAGTGGAAGACTCAGCTGACCTACTTCAATCAATACCTTCTCTTCTTCTCTCCTCCTCCTCCTAAAAACTACACACTTCAGCTCTGAGCACCTCAACACCTCATCAACAGCCAGACAACAAACATGCAATACACAATACAATGTTCGACAGGAAGGAAGGAAGGAAGGAAGGAAGGAAGGAAAAGAAGAGAAAATGAAGGAAGGAAGAGAAGGGAAAATAAAAGAAAGGAAGGAAGGGAAGCAAAGAGAAGCGAAGCGAGGCGAAGCAAAGAGAGAAGAGAAGAGAAGAGAAGGAAGGAAGGAAGGAAGGAAGGAAGGAAAGAGAGAAAATGAAGGAAGGAAGGAGAGAAAATGAAGGAAGGAAGGAAGGAAGGAAGGAAGGAAGGAAAGAATAAGGGAAAAAAGAAAGATGGAGAGAAGAAATGGAAGCAAGGGAAGAAAAGGAAGGAAGAAAAAGAAAGCAAGAAGATTAAAAATTAACAAGAAAGATATTGTTTTTTTTTAAAAAAAACAACAAAAAGAAAGAAAGAAAGAAAGAAAGAAAGAAAGAAAGACTCCCTGAAGTCTCTGAGGAGAACACATTGTGTGTCTGTTTTTAAAGCACGCTGCAGGACTAGTGTCCAAAAATAGTGCAGATGTCCAAACAGAAGAGAAGAAAGGAGAAGAGGAGAGGAGAGGAGAGGAGAGGAGAGGAGAGAAGAGAAGAGAAGAGAAGAGAAGAGAAGAGAAGAGAAGAGAAGAGAAGAGAAGGAGGAATCAGACCTGCTCATCAATCACAGCTCTGCGCTTTAGTACAGTATCTATAAGGAAAAGTCATTAAAGAAGCCCAGAGACAAAGCATTTATACGCAGCATCTTTTCCCGTCAGTGACTCGTCTTTTCTTCAGCTTCATCTGACAAAGTTTTCAGATGCTTCCTGTGTCGCCATAGCAACAGGTCAGAAACGGAGGTGAAGGTAAACAGAGTCAGCAGAGGCATTGTTATTAAACAAAACTAGAATTTAAATTATAAATGAGTATTTATATTCTGCTTTAGATCCACTTTCATTTCTCTTTCCATCTTTCTCTCTGTTCTTCTCCTCCAAACCTACGCAAAGCCGTCACTGATTAGATTCATAAACAACTCACTTCCTGTTTGCTCTCAAACCAGAGAGAGGCTGTTGCTCCTGAAAGCTGATTTAGTTACTGGACTGGAGAGTGCTCAAACACACACACACACACACACACACACACCACTGGTGGATCTGAACACATCTAAAGCATTACTCTAAACCCGATGCATGTGCACGCTGCCGGTGAGCGGCTTGTCGACGGCGACCTCTTTATATGCAAATTGGGCGTAAAGCACTCCTGATGTTTTACGCCGAATATCAAAATTGAAAATCTAAATTGTGTTGGGACGATCACTTCCCATTAGAGCCGGAATGGGAAAAGCAGCGTGCGGACTGACGAACGACCTCACGCTGAGACGAGCGTCCCCGAGAGACCGGCGTCCTTATTCTCCTCATCAGTGTCGGAGACGCGAACACCGGGGAGCCGTCCTGCTAAAACTAAACCCCCAGGAGGAGCCTCACGCTGGACACACGAGGCTGGAGAAGTTTTTTGGGTTTAATTTAAAGTTTTTGTAGGAACTTTTCATGACATCCGTGTGTATACATGACCTGAACTGAAAATAACCGATATTTCAGACTCTCGCTCTTCTGCAGCAGCATCAGTACATTTCACTGGATAAACAAACTTGTGGTTCTAATATTTAGAGATATGTGCATGCTATGTTTGTGAAACTAATATATCCTGACAGGCTATCCCGACTAAACCAACCATCTGCTAACATTCCCTTACAGGACAGAGGCTTCGGCCCTCTTGCTGGTTCTGGGCTGGATGTAAACCGTGTGGACGTGAAATTTCGACTGCTCGATACTCCTAAATCAGCTGCAGTGTGACACACAAGCTCAGGGAGTCACAAGAATTTTAGCAGCTTAATACAGGGTTATTGACCTTAGAGAGAGAGAAACCAAACACAAACATGTTTGGCCCAGAGTGACGTTTCAGACCAATTTAAAACAGATGGTGTGTTACAAAAAAGAGCAAATGGTTTCAATGATTTGCTTGTAACACTTTAAAACAGTCCCCTTGTAAGTCATCATCACAAGCCATCTCAGCAGATTCAGGGGTATCATCAAATACCAAATTGAAGTCATATGATAACGTGTGAAAGCCTGGGGTTTACCCCTCCCAGCGTAGTCATTCCTGTTTTCGTACGTGTTGAAGGGAAAGACAGGCACGCGAGAGCAGCATGTCATTTGTCCGAGTGATGGCAGATCTCCCGTCGTGTGAAATCCCTCGATTATCTATCCACTTTCTGAGCTTTTACGGCATGCCACCGGCCTCCCATTGACTTCCCTCAAGTCTTCACAGATAAGTTGACTATAAGGACCCAGAGACACGGATTTGTTTTAGTAAATTTCATAAGAACGTCCGTATTTCTGCAATTTGACGATCCCTGGTGTCCTTTCGTACAGTGGGAGTCCGGTAATAGCGGCGCAGTCACTCTTGCATGCACCAGTGGGCTGATGGGTAATGTGGCTTCGATCTCAGCAGGTAGCCTCACTGTTTCTCGCTGTCAAGGAAGTCACCATGCACTCACCCATTACAGCCAAGAGCTGCCAGACAGTCCTCGCTGACCCGCTTTGGTGTTTACTCGTGCTTATCCTTCAATCTCTCCAGCCCCAGAGACTAGCAGATGGCCAACAGTGACATCATAGCTCGGTGCATGAAGAGAGGAAATCTTCTTCTCTAATTGTCCAGGAATAACCCCAGCAAGGCAAACGCAGCATTCCTGATTGAACAAGTAGGCCGCAGGGGGTTAGGGAATGGAAAGACAGCCGGTAAATGCATTATAAAGCAAAGAAACATGCCCAGAACATGGAAAACCCATCCGTATAGTTTCACAAACTGAGAGCCGGCGAGTCCCTTGCTGAGAAAGTGAGGGATATTATAAAGCCGGATCCACTGTATATACACACACACCAGTAATTCATCTCTTTAAATAAACGTCATCAATAATTCAATCCAAATTAAACCTCTAAATCAGAAATGGATGCTACATAGATTGGTTCCTCGTCCGGTGTTTTCTAGAGAAGGAGTATTTCAGGTTTCAGAAAAGAATAAGTTCACTGATAGCGGAAAAAAACTCCCCTCTTTTGCAAGGCACATTAGAGACACCACACATATTATAAAACTTTTAAGATAATTGTTGGAATTCTCAAACAGCCTGTGCTAACACGAATCCTCCATGTCAGAGTATACAATGTGGCTGTTGATCTCAAATCATGATTAAAGAATTCTTTTACAGTGTGATCTTTCAGCAACATCAGGATGAAATAGACAGAATAAAGCCTGCTTAATGCAGCGATTCTGCATTATCTGCTCATTTGGGAAAATGAGGTCATCCACTGAGAAACCTGAGCTGAAGAGCTGTTGATCAGGAACGACGCTGAAAGGCTCTTGACAGGTTCAGAGCAGGTAGGGGTAGAAAAGCAGAAGTTTGGCTGGACTCCCACAGCAAGGATTAGCCAAACATATATGTAGTCTCCAAAAAACTAAATGATCTACATGGAAAAACCTCAGAGCCAATTTTCCAGTTAAAGAAAATCTCTATGTGTATATCCATGAGAACCCAAAACCCAAAAAAGTCACAAGAAATAGTTGGTCAGGGAGCACAAGCAGGACACGCGTTACATAAATGTAATAAATAATATGCATGAGCTACTTAGGTTTCCAATGGAAAATGGAAACTATCCAAGAGAAACCCATTTTAATCAGAAAACCAGTGCATTGAGATCACAGGTTCCAAATCCAGGTCCTGATGTAACCCCTGTCCTACACAATTAGCATTTTCTCTGCTCTAACACACCAATCACCTAATTAACACGCCTTCCTGAGTCAAAGCGGGTGTGTCAGAGGACCAAAAAAAGACTGGAAACCTATATCTTAGATGACAAGTGTGTTATTCGGCCAGTATACACTGTTTACAAATCTGAGATGGTGAAAACACGAAGGAACAGCTGAGTATCCAAACGAGCAAGGGTAGTACATGCTGCTCAAGTGTAGCAGAGCTTACTAATCTTACCCCATTACTGCGGCTTGAATAATTGAGCAAGGCTTGGCCACTGACACTTCGAGGACAGCTGGAATGGGGCTAAATTTCCCTGTGCCTCATCACTGATGCACACTATCGCCAAGACACTTCCAGAGTGACGGTGCATGACCGGGCAATGTCAGGAGCCATCAGGATGCTGGGACAGCCCTGATGGTGATGGATAATCCGGCTAGTTGTTATGGGTATTTACTCTCTCCGCAGCCGAGGCTACGCTGAAGGCTTTCGCACACACACACAAACAGATGCAGGACGAAAGCCCGGTCTAGAACTCCTCTCAATCAGCTCATGTCTTGTCCTCCACCAGCTCCTGCTGGCTTCTAAAGCATCACAGTGCAAAAATCCCGGCTCAAAGATTCATCTACTCTGGATTCTGAAAACGTGACACTAAAACTGACTCGACTGGATGAGTCTAAACAAATAGGCCACACTAGCAGTCATCCCACAGACAGCGTCAATCACCTGATATTTATTCAAACTCACCAGAGGTTTTTTTTTTAATCTTGTCTTTGTACACAAAAATTCAACGTGGTGCACGGACACTATCCACTCAACAACTTCTGTGCAAAACATATTCCAATAGAAATGCTTCTATACATCAGCGGGGTTCCAACGTCAAACTTAACGTTTGCCTTTGTTTGGAAAAATTGACTAAAATTAAGCTACAATCAAAAGAGATCGTTAGCATTAAACAGAATTTAGAATGCACCGAGTTGTGAATAAGGCCATACAGCTTGGTCACTTGCAAGGCGGATAAAGAGAGAAAAAATAAACAAGCAACATATTTCCTGTTGATCAGTGTTGCCCCAGAGCATCAGGGTTTAGCGCTCTGGCCTCCCGTGTTTGCAGTAAGTCCTGATCCCGACAACATAAACTGCATCGCCCTGAGTCGGGACTATTATAAACAGTCTCTAGTCAAGGGCACTCCAGCTTTCAGCAATCAAAAATCAGCCAAGCCACTAATGCCTAATCAATACAGGACTATTGATTTCTTCAAATTCAAAATACAACATTAACTTAGTTAACTTCAATCTGCATAACATCCTTACGCCAGTCACAAATGAACAAATCCGCAAGGAATCCGCGAGCCACCCAGGGCCACACGCATCTAAAAACAAAACAGACCTCTAGTGTGAAGCTCTTCTCTTCTTAAAACGAGTAGACAGATTAATCGAAAGACCCCCACAACTTGCTGATGCAAAACGTGTCTGTGCAATTATACACCATTTCCACAACACAGAAAGGTCAGCGGCTTCTCATTTGCTTGGAGTCAGACCTTTCTGCTTTGCTACACCATAAAGTAGATGCTGCATGCAAATTGCTGCAGCCTTTTTCGCCGAGCTGTCTGCCTTTCAAAAGCACTTCAGTCCCTTTGACCCTTTCATTTGTATTTATACAGTGTGGCTTGCACATGTGATGCCGGAGCACACCGGGGATCTAGACATGCAGAATTAATACGTTTCGAGTCCTGTACTCTCGGGTCATCCCCTTCACCACACTCAGCTCCGGCAGGTGGTCAGGATAAAGCAGTCATTAAAATTGATAAGCAAAAACAGAGAGGTGTGTTACCAGAGAAGTAGGACATGAAAAAAATAGAACAAAATGAAGAGTGTCCTTTATTTCCAATAAAATGTTCAGCTCACATTTGGGTTGTCATGCAATATTTTCATGCAAAAAAAAGGCTTTATGTTTATGGAAACACTGGCAACCAGTATGTAATGTTGAAAACTAACCAAGATGGATGGAATAAGGAGCATTTTATATATTTTGGGTAGAAGCTGTATGCTGAGTTTGACTTCTTAAAATAATCACTTTAACACATATTAAACTTGATACCAAGATTAAAATTTTTAACTTCTCAAAACTTACGATCTTAAAATTCTGCCTAAAAATTAAATGTAATTTTTTTAATATCAAACCTATTTAGCAGAATAACTTGATTAGCTAGTTTTGTAGGTATGCAACTAGCTGATTTGTCTAACATATAGCTGTTGAAATCAATTGGAATAACTCACACTTACAGTAGACACCACGTGCTATTCCACTTAATTACACACATTTTTTTCTTGTCCAACAACAAATGCTCTTCATCCTAGGAGAAGTTCTATTTACTGTGTGAATGAAAGGCAGAGCCAAGAAATCAGTGTCTGAAGGTAGAGTTCAAGGTTAGGGACTTGCTCGCAATAATCAATCATGATTTATTAAAAATGTCCTGGAAATATTTATTATATAACCTTGTTTTGGTGGAGTAAGTCAAGAACATACAAGTGTTACAGAAATAACTAAAAAACAAACAAAAGTTTATGATGAAAAGTACAAATTGTAAAAAAAAAGAAAGAAAATCTCTTCATGTCCCTCATACCCAGGTGCTTGTAGGATAAAATTTTACTTCCGAGGAATGCCCTTCGTGGAATTTTTTAAGAGCACTCATTAACTGCAAAAGGCATCAGATACGGGATGAAGGGGAAAATCAACGTCCATCACACCTTCCCATACCAGTGAAGGTTGTAAAGCTGTAGCCGCTATCTCCCAACCCCCATCTCTACCACACAATCAAACTATACAGAGCTATAAACTGATATAAGCCAACAAGCAGCACATTCTCCAAAGCATGGATTCAGGAGTTATTAAGCCTAGGTGAAAGGCCATCGCATCATTCTGCCACAGTCAGCTCCTGGGAAAATAACTGTGTGTGAGTGGAAGAGGAGGAGGAGGAGGAGGAGGAGGACGATTGGAGATTGCTGCCTTTTCCTGATTGTGACCAGAAACCAAGCTGATCCATCGCTTTCAGTCAATCCCGTATCCTCTCTTCCTATTATCAGTGCACTTTCGTGACAGAAGATGATGGCTCCCCTGGTGGAAACGTGATTGGAGATGGGCTTGGTTTTATGGGGTCTGGGTTGAAAGTGGGTGGATGAGGAGTGTGGGGCGGTGCTGCTAGGTAGACTCATCAGATGATGACCTCAGTGGGTCACAGTAACATTAAGCACAGGGGGCTGGAAAGCAGAGATTGGAGCTCGAAGATGCATCCGAGTGATGGAACAGAGTTACAGTCCTATATCGGTCATCGCCAAGGAACTGATGAAAATTCACAAAACGTGCAACAGGGGAGTGTGTGTCAAGACCTAGTCGATCCGGGCAACCCTCGGCAGTCAGTATTCATCAAGTTTCTCTGAATTATCCTGCCAATCTGATCACTGCCCAAAACCATTCGGTCACCATGGCCCCTGAGCAAGGGCAAGAGAGAAACAGATAAGTGTTTACCTTCGCCAGAACATTTACTAAGTGTGGGGCAAGGACAGATACAAGAGGCCACTCCGTGACGAGCTTCAATTAAAAGACACTCTCATTTAAGGCTTAACAGCCAGTTGACATAAGCCTCACAGTCTCCTCTTGATACTTTAACAGCAGGTCAAGAGGGACCACCAGAAGGACTTTATAGAATGAGCAGTGTCTGACAAGGACATGCTCAGATGCTCACCAGGAAAGCAACAAGTTTAACACCGGACTTCAAAAGTGCCTACGTGTCCAGATTTGATGACCAAGTTCAATGCAGAATAGAGGACAAAAACTGATCCCAGATACTTAAATATTGATCAAGTTCCTTTCTCTGGAATCTTTCAACTCAGATTTCATTAAAACCAAACCATTATTTTCTTTGTAGCCACTAACAGAAAGAAAAATACCATCTCCAGGACAAATGAAATGGTAGAAAGGATGGCATTGAAATTTTCAAAAAAACATGATGAATAGATAATCAGTATAGAATATGTGGTGGCATGCTTGTGGTGATTTCAACAAATATTCTGGTCTTGTATGCTAGTTAAGAGACAAAACCAAGTCAAAAGATCTTTAGTTGAACTTTTCTGTGCAAAGTGCCTGTTGAGCACGTGTCAGTTATCGGTCCCCACCCCAAGTCAATGGAAAGTGTGCCTGAAGAAAGCAATTAATTATGAATATATTTTACAATTAAATAGTTCATTCTGCGAGACAATCGCTCTTTGTGTATTCACACAAAATAACAACGGCTGGTATTTAAAGGGTTTGCTCTTAACGAGGCGTTTAATTCCCCACATAGGGAAGCGCACATGCACAGGCGAATTTAACAGTCCCAATAGGTCATCAAACGTGATATACAGGGTGCGAGAAGGAAGCCTGGCGCTCTGCGCTACACTCCATCCATCGAAACATAACGCCGTCACTGCTCTCTTCACTTGGTCGAGCCCATCTCCTGTATGACAGAACAGTTTGTAATCGTGGCTCATGGCTCACTCCATTTCCCAGTCTCCTCCTTTTCTGAGCCACTGTCTCACTTATTCCCTTTTTTCTCTTTCCACCGTCGTGGTCTGGGTTGAAGCGAGAGGGAAAAAGTCTCACCAGTTGGCTTTAAGCTGCTCCTGAGGAGTGAGGGCTGTGTCGAGCGATTCGGCGAGCGAGAGCATAACGCTGTGCTTCCAAACCGGGGCTTTCCTTATTGGTCGCCTCGGTGAGACGAATACAGCAGCGTAGACGATGCTCAGCCAATCACGAGCCTTCAAGAGCTGGCATTTTCATGAATGAGCAAGGTGTACGCACACATTCAGTGAATACTTTTATACCCTCACACGGATAAAATGCTATAAAACAAATACGCAGGATAGGAAAACGATAGCAGTAGATACTGTCTAAAAGGTAACAAAGCTAATTTAATAATCCTGTTACATTACTGACCAACAACCTGGATACACCTTTATAATTCCTGATCTACAAGGACGTGCTTCCTCAAACCGTCTCTCGTCTCTTTGGAACGAGGATGTAGCAACCGTTGGCAGTTAATGTTTACAGGCAATACTATCCGTTTTATGTAAATCATTATTGCAGCACGTCTGGGAGGGAGAGAAAGAAAGATGCCTTTCAGACGATGTTAAATGTCTGGCACGGCGCTAGAGAACCTCTGTGTTGAGCAACAGTGCCATCTATGGGTAGGGATTAAAAGTGTACGTTACTGTACAACTGAATGACCTGCACATGGACTCGGTTAAAAATGACCTAATTTATACAAGGAATGATGTAATGCCATATAAAAAAAGAGTGGTTTAAATGGCTTTATGCTTAAATTGCACCAAATGGTTATAATTTATAAAGAAAATATTTAATAATGACAAACAAGCAATTGGAAAGAACGGTTCTGTGTTCGATCTGTGTTCATTTATGAGCACGTCCAGGATTGCAGAATGTTTTTAGTTAATGAAAAGGTGCAATTACTCTAAACACAATTTATCAATAAAAGTTAACATTCTACCAAAAGGTAGCATGTGTTTTTTGTTGTTTTTTCTTTCCACATTTATTCTGCTGTAATTTAATCTGACGTCATGCAGTACAGCAGTAAAGTCATCCGAGTGAAAACTGAACTGACCGACAGATAAACACTGCCACCTACTGCTCAGTACAACATCACATCCCCAACACTTTTTTTTTTTTTTTGCAGATAAAACACACTCGGTGACCTTTCTCCAATCCCGATTCTGACCATTATAGCGCTGATGACAGATAAAATAACACGCTGTTCACGATCTTCACGCTATTCTTTCATCCACATCATGGAGCTGTCTACAAACTGTAAGGGCTGTAATCGTTAAGATTGGCTATGTCAGATCTACTGCGAATTGTTTAGCCATTCTTAAAACCTTCTGCTCTAGACACTTTTCCAGGCAGTACACGATTAAAAAAAATACATCCAGGTTTAAATACAGTGTCTGAGAGTAAAACATATGAATGATTAATCCCCATGTGTCGTGCTGTTAAAGTAAAATAGTCAGCGACAGAGATTCCACCATGAAGTTGATTATTTTCTTACAAGTTTTTTTTACTCTTCTTGTACCCCAACAATTTGACAGTATTTAATTACCTCGTCCTAGTGAGCAAGGCGTTGCTATAGCAACGGTAAGCTATTATAACACATTCATACAAAACCTGTGATTTGTAGCCGGCCGAATCTGCAGAAAATCAATCAACACCTTCTGGGCAATGAGAATTCACTAGCACCGTGGTATAAATGAGTTAATCCTTATCCAACACACGTGACGCACCCTATAATAACAGGTACAGTCTGATAATAACAGGTCTAATACCCACACACTCCTCCAGTCACTAGGCTGGATTTAGAGTAATACATAGTTAATGAGACAATTAGAGACTCCGTTAGAGACTGGTGAGGCCTGGGGGCAAAAAAGCTGGAGCCGAAATTACAGCTGTAATAAGTCATTTCTGCACAGCACCTCTCCCATAAGGAGAGAAGGAACAGCAGCAGCACACAGTGAATTATTCTATTTATCCCAAAAAAAGAAGAGTGCGTCCAAGGTCATCAATCATATCCAGCATGGCTGAGATTAAAAGTACAGCTGGATGATATGATGATATCAACACTATTATAAACTATACAGTACAAGACGTAATTTGTATTAAATTATACTAAATAAAAATGAAGCACGATTTAATATTTTTTTATTCCGTTCAACTGAAAACAATTTCTATAATTTCTTTTTATATATAAACTGCAGCAGTGTTTGAGATATGACATGATTCACTGACCATTAAATCTGTATTTCTTTACTGATTATTAATATACAGTGAAGTATGTACAGAAAGCTTAGATAAGAATAAGAACATTTCTACATAACGAGAGGGAGAAATGTATTTCTTTTTTATTGTACACATAATAAAGTATGTATTTTCGTGGCTAGAATTCAGCGACAC
>NC_080710.1:1773279-1878279 GCF_019097595.1 Hemibagrus wyckioides | reverse complement strand
AGACAGAGACAGACAGACAGACAGACAGACAGATATTTTGGACCTTTACTAACTTTCTCTCTGGTCCTGAAGGTCAAAACTGTAAACTAAGGCGTGTGCGTGTGTGTGTGTTACCGGTCATCTCGTAGCCACTTGCAGCCAGCTGTCCGGCCATGTACTCTCCATCTGAGCTGTTATGTGAGCAGCCCCACGTCCTCATCCACACTTTCTGTGTGCCCGGGATCACGCTAGCAGGCAGAAATAAACACTTATAAACACCTAGTGAGAGCAAACACCAAGATTCTGACACACTGTTACAAAAACACAGAGCTGCTGAGATGATGTACACTACACAGCCAAAAGTATTGGGACACCCCTCCAGATCATTGAATTCAGGAGCTGTATTTCAGGGGTTGGACTCGGCCCCTTAGTTCCAGTGAAAGGAACTCTTAATGCTTCAGCTTCATACCAAGACATTTTGGACAATTTCATGCTCTTTGTGGCAACAGTTTGGGGATGAC
The DNA here is from genome assembly GCF_019097595.1 of Hemibagrus wyckioides. NCBI lineage: Eukaryota > Metazoa > Chordata > Actinopteri > Siluriformes > Bagridae > Hemibagrus > Hemibagrus wyckioides. Next base: position 1,877,779 of record NC_080710.1, on the reverse strand, counting down.
CCCTTCCTGTTCCAACATGACTGCACACCAGTGACCAAAGCAAGGTCCATAAAGACATGGATGAGTGAGTTTGGTGTGGAGGAACTTGACTGGCCTACACAGAGTCCTGACCTCAACCCCATAGAACACCTTTGGGATGAATTAGAGTGGAGACTGTGAGCCAGACCTTCTCGTCCAACATCAGTGCCTGACCTCACAAATGTGCTTCTAGAGGAATGGTCAAAAATTCCCATAAACACACTCCTAAACCTTGTGGAAAGCCTTCCCAGAAGAGTTGAAGCTGTTATAGCTGTAAAGGGCGGGGCAACTCCATATTACATTCATGTTCATGTAAAGCTCACAGTCTCTGCACTAATTGTGGTCTAGTGTGGTCTGACCGATGAAATTGTCCAAAATGTCTTGGTATGAAGCTGAAGCATTAAGAGTTCCTTTCACTGGAACTAAGGGACCGAGCCCAACCCCTGAAAAACAACACCTGAATAAAATGAGTTGGAGGGGTGTCCCAATACTTTTGGCAATATAGTGTAGCTTTAATCGACACACAGTCACAAAAGTTCTGATTTCAGATTTTTAACTAAATTTCCCAACCAGCTGAGAGACTGAAACAGTCACAGAAACAGTGTGTGTTGTGACAGTAAAAGCTGCATCATCATGTCAGGGTGTAAAAACACAATCAGTGTGTGGGGTGTTTACATTACTGTTCCACGTGTATGATCCTGTTACGGTTCCACAATTAATATCCGAATCTTAAAACACTTATCAGAGCCTGGAGTCAACTTTTTTCTAAACAAAATATCTTCTATTATTCAGAATGTTAAAGCGTTTAACACACGGAAATTCACCAATAAATTTACACACCATAATGTAAAAAGAACCCTATTAAAACACTAATGTCAAACACGTGATACACTTTATAAAAATATTTAACTTCAGATTCTAATTCAGTGAAACATTTAATTATCTGATTTTATCAGAGCAGGTGTATTATAATATTTTGGCCACAAGATGGCGACAAAGACATTCTACAGTTAAGCTTAAATTAAAACGTTTTTTGTTTTTGTTTTTTTAAATAAGCTTTAAAAAGAGATAAATATTTATTTACTTGTTTGGTTGCAGGCTCATATTAAGGCTTTAATCGGAATTAAATTCCTTTTTCAGGAAAGAAATGTGGCTTTTTAAACTGAAGGACTATTCCTGCGTGCTAATATTATTTATATATTTTTTAAACTTTATACATAAATATTGAATGTACTCCTCAAAGATAACAACAAAACATGAAAAATATTATTAAAGGATATTCATCATTATTACTAGGTATCTATTATAATCTAATAGAAAATTATATAAGTAATAATATAAAATAAATTGTATTTCACAAATCCATAAAGATTAATTGCCTTTATTTCACAAGATATTTAAAACATTTAGCAAAATAGTTATAAATTAAATAATAATTGCTTCTGTAATTTTAGAGTTAATCTGAATAAGAGAATGAGAATTTTTTAGAGAAGAATATAAGCACTTGCTCATCATAAAATATATATTTGTTAGTTGATAATCATTTGTAGGAAACGTACTGTGTTGTGTACACTCAGTGTGTGTTTGTTGCATTGTGCTCCGTCTCTGTGTGTTTTTGTGATTCAGCCACATAATCTGGTCTGAGCCGCACAAACGTCAGCTGACTGACCGATTCCTGTGTCCCGTCTCCTCACCTGTCGGCCTGAAGCTCCTCACTAGCTGTGAGATCTTTCCGTTTTCTCACTCGCGGAACGACGGACTGTCTGGTGGAGGAGCGCTGGAGAGCAGCCGGCTGGCTGGACGACACCATGTCCTCGATATCGTCGATGAGAGAGTCGCAGGTGGACGGCATGGTCTGGAAAATAAACGCACAGTGTCACTGCTGACGCTCTTCAAAAACATTTCATCACCAAAAATATATGCAGAATAAATAAGCATAAAAAATATACATAAACACTATATTGCCAAAAGTTTTCCCATAAAGACATGGATGAGTGAGTTTGGTGTGGAGGAACCTGACTGTCCTGCACAGAGTCCTGACCTCAACCCCATAGAACACCTTTGGGATGAATTACAGTGGAGACTGCGAGCCAGACCAAAAGTTTTGGGATGCCTGTCTTTCCATGCACATGAATGTAATATGGAGTTGTCCTGCCCTTTGCAGCTAGAACAGCTTCAAACCCACAGAGCCAAACCCCTGAAAAACAACTCAATGACTTGGAGGGTGTCCCAAAACTTTTGCCAATATAGCATACATTTATTTAATTGATTTATACACGCAGGCAAATAAAGTGTGTCTAAATTATATTAATATTTAATTTCATGTTTTATTTTTTTTTTATTATTTAAATAGATTTTTTTTTAATTTTATATAATTTTAACGAGCGTATTAATTTATTATTACTCTCCTCTTAATCATGATTGTTGCATGTTTCATATATACACTGAACTTATAAACAAATATCATTGTACAAGCGTTGTATGCAATATTTATATATAATATAATGTGTAATTGTTATATAATGTTAATAAAGAAAACTTTAAAAAATACTGAATTCTTTTTAAAGGAATAACTAAACTAGTTAGATAAATATTAATGTATTTTAACTCCAATTTGCTCTGGAATATAAAGCGTCCACACTAAAGGTTAAAATATAATAATAATAATAATAAACTTGTGAAATATTAGCTTATTTCTGAAAACAGAGTTTAAATTTATCCAGGTTGAAACTCACATGCTAATCCAGCTAGCATGGCTGGAGGCACACATGTGAGCTAAAAATAAGTGTCCAGGACAGAAACACTCACTTTATAAATGACCACTCGCGCTGGTTGACCTCTGAAAGATCTCTCTGTTAAACTCTCTGGAATAAAATAAAGTAGATGAGAGAACACCTTCGTGAACGTTACTTTAGCTTTAGAGTTAGATTTGTTTATCTAGAAGTCTCCATGCTGGAGCTAGAGACTCGGGCTCGAGCCTCAACAGCCAGATAGGGCACTGGATATGTGCACTACCTAGGGGAGGAGGTAGGGAGATTCTGGGCACTACGTAGTAAACGAGACGCCCTATTGTGATCGAGCCTAAACGCGCCCCTGTATATTGGAAGTACGGCAGCTGCGTTAGGACACTAATGTCCACATTCGCGCACATTTTCAGCATTTCATCACCTGCTCATGAGAAGGACTTCTGTTCTGAAGTGGTTAATTAATTAAATCCTATAAAAGTCATTCTATAATTGGGGGTACATTTCACATTAACAAAAAGTACAAAGTGGATGTTCACAACTAGCTGATATATATTACAAGCTGAAGCATCAACACATTGATATTTCAGCAGAAAGGGTGTTTTACCTACTGAGTTTGTCAACCATGTCACAGACAAACTGTATGCCATTTCAGACTTTGGTAAAGTCCTACACTTAAAGTAACATATATTGTTGTACGACTTTGTGTCTATTCTGGCATATGTAAAATTATTTTTTTTAAAGTATTTTATTAATTGTAGTTTTTTGCAAATATTTATGTGATATATTTAGTGGTGGTTTAGTGGTTAGCCCGTTTGCCCCACACCTCTAGCATCCTGGGTTTGAGTCCCACTCACTGTGTTCCCAGAATTTTTTTTTTGGAAAGAATTTCAGTACAATGAAAAGAAGAGCAGATGAAATCAGAATCAGAACGGATTTGTGGTGTTGTATCACGGTGCCGCCACTAGAGGGCAGAGACTACACACTAATGAGGTCCAACTGATTAAAAACGTGACCTGTCCAGGGTGTACCCCTGCCTTTCGCTCAGTGTGTGCTGGGATAGGCTCCAGCAGATCCCCGTGACCCTAATTAGGAATAAAGCAGGTATAGAAAATGGATGGATGGATGGATGGATGGATGATTAAAAACGCAAAGACAAGCCTGTGTATATAATTGTGATCTGAAGACGGTTAAGAAGGATCGAATCAGCACATGTACATCATGATTAAAATACAAAAATGGCTAACATATTTCTGAAGAAAAAAAATATTACAGAATATATAATCTTTCTTGGATCATTCACTCCATCAAGAGCTCTACTTCTGTAAAGCTGCTTCGAGACAATGTCCATTGTAAAAGGCGGTATACAAATAAACTTTAATTGAATACGATGATATAAGCCTAATTTTAAAGATATTAAATTGAAAACATACAGTCAGTAAGTGATAATATGCAGGTCTTCCACTCCACGCTTCACCTCCACATCATGTCTTCATGGAGCTGTGCTCAGGGACACTGACATGCTGAAGCAGCGTTTGTCCACCAAAGTGAAATTGTAAAGCTACAGTATACAGAGACATTCTGGACAACTGTGTGCTTCAGACTTTGTGCCAGCAGTCACAATGCTTCAGTCACTGTATGTCATGTGTGAGGATTCCTGAACTTCATGAAAGATGTGAATCCTACCTTCTCTCAACTCCTCCACTGGTGAGCAGCACAGGAACCTAAAAGCATTAATAAACACCTTTTTTATACATGATATTTCACTTGTCCTGTCAAATTCAGTGTGAAAAGTTAGTAAAATATAAGTGAAGCTCCACTATTTTGAACGTTAAAGTTCTTTCTGTTTTTTTTTAATCAATACTAGCCCTGCAATAAAAGCTCACATAAAGTAGAATGCTAGCTAAGATTCTTCTTCTTCTTCTTCTTCTTCTTCTTCTTCTTCTTATTATTATTATTATTATTATTCAGTGTCCAGATTGTCAGAACATTTTCCAGTCATATGTGTGGCTAAAGGGACCGACACTTCTTTAACTAGTACTGTTCGAATTTTGTTTTAAACTAATCAGACTAAACAAAAACAGCTTTCCCAGAGTAATAGAGTAATAAAATGGTGCTTTAAAAAATTGTTTAATAAAAACACCTGATAAACAAAAAGAAAATTATCATAAAATAATACAGGATTGTAGGTAGGTATACTTACAGTTTGCTATTTAGCCTAAAGTGATTAATAATATAATATAGTTATAATAATATAGTTATATATTATATAATATAGTTATTATAATCAATTAATAAATATCTGCAAGTCACTGCGTTTTTTGGCACACAGGCCCAGGAGGTACTTGTTAGAACCTTTGGGTTCACATGCAGAATAAGCCTGAGCCGTGATGATGCCGTTACCTCAAAGCTAAACTCAGGGAAGAGATTTCCAAAGAACCACGCAGAGACAGTGACTGAATAGCAACACTCTTTAAAATTTACTGAGATTAACAGGGAATATTTATAAAAATGAAAGGTGTAAGATTCAGTGTTATCAACTGATAAACGAAAGACATCAGCAGTGTGGTGGTTTACGGAGCTACTGATGATTTGACGAGTTCAATACAAAGGGTCTGCACTTTGTGCAGGTTTATCAGAACAAAACAGAAAGAATGCCCAGGCCAAATCGAATGGATAGATGAGGTCATTTAAATGGTATCACACAGTCATCCCAGGGCAGGGCGTGCCAAGATATATAATAATGCCCTCTTAGGCTCCAATGACCTGTGAACAGCTCCAACCTCACACAACAGTCATCCTTTAAGGCTGCACATGCCAGAGGTCAGAGGGCGGTCCTGTCTAGCAAGAAGTAAGACCTACCGCATCATATTGAGTGGAACTTCTACAAAAAGTGTTTTTAACTAGGGCACCGACGGATCGCCTAACATAAGCAAAAATGCACTTGAGGATACACGGTAAGAGCAGAAAGACCAAAACAATGATCACGACAACTGGTACAACAGTATGCAGAATCCAGTAACCCCAACCACCCCAAGGAGATGAGAGCCACGTAAACCACGAGTCATCAGCCGGCAGTGGAGCAGCTATAGCTCCTCTCATATGGTGAATGATATTGGTAATGTTGCGCGAGTTATCAGGAATAAAGAAACAGCATGAGGTTTTAAGAATCTTACAGACACCTCCACGCTCCGCAGTCAGGATGTCCAATATCATCCTGTTTTGAATAACTACTTCTCTCATAGCCTTTAATTCATCATTGACTAATTCCAGAGCGTGTTCAGTATCATTCGCTAAGGATAAGAGCATATATGTCAAGCCATTTATTTTATTAAGTGTGGCCACGGTACCTCCTCCGAGGAACATGGACCATCCTACCACTGCACCTGGTGAAGTCCAGGGGTCAGCTAGAGTATACCCTTCAAATGTTCTAGGAACATAACGCTTACTACGGCGATTAGACACAGGGGACTCCGAGTTTGGATTTTGCCAAGGGTTACGTGTGTGTACAGAAAACACTAGGGACAACAAAGGCTGGGTAACAGCACCCTGTCCAATTCCAGTGGCGAGGTATATTAGTATAAGCCTTATTGCCACAGACCCACAATACAGTATTGGTTGAGGACAAAAAACTTAATGGACATTTATTATATACCGTGACAAGACCATCAGTAGATGGTGGCAAACCCTTACCGTCAATAAAACAGAAAGGGTCTGAGCCCTCTTTCGAGGCTATCACATCCACACGAGTCTTGCACTCAGAATTGCCGAGGGATAACTGGTCACTACCATTAGAACAGATACAAGTGTCACCCAATTTCTCTGAGACAGTAAATATCTGAGAATTGTCCAATAACACATCAGGGGAAGGGGTACACTCACCCCCAGGGAGACCATGACATGCATTCAGGCTGGAGTTACAGCCAGGCACTGGGTTGGCCATGTCATGTCCTGAGCGAAAGGCAGCAGTTAGCTGTAGCAGCCAGACGATAGGAGGGGGAATGAGACAGGAAGAACTGTTCTTATTGACCTCAGCTGCAGTATTATTGTCTAAAGGAAACGACGACCACTGAGTACCAATGTGATGACAGACCCAACAAGAGGCATCATGAATGTCAGTCAAATTTTGAGCGATTTTTAAAGAAAAAGCACAGGCCAAATTTCCAGCACACTGCTGCTGAGGTGTAAGACTGTTAACATAGGGGCATAAAGCCGCTACTAAAAGTATTATCAACATTTTTTTCTAATCACTTATCAGTAAAGGCTGAGAAAGTCTATCAGGATCACAATGTGAGCAGGTTTGAGAATGCTTAAAGGAGTCTACAAAACCTGTGTCTAGGAACTAGTCAGATTATCAGACATGTGTAAAACCTAATACATAGGTTTTCTATATGTGTATGTAAAAAAGTGAGATGAGATGAGGCCCCCTAAGGGCTGCTTGATTGCTGAGTTCCTCTTTTTTCTCAGGAGGAACCTGGTTATGGTGAGATGAGGCCCCCTAAGAGCTGCTTGATTGCAGATTCTCTCTTTTTTTAGATGTAACTGAAATGAAACAAGGCACTGTTTCAACCTGCTGGTGTGGATCCACAGAGGTTGAATATTGGTGCTTCCACTCTAGTTGGATGGCCAAAGGCTGCTTCCCCCAGTTTCCTGAGATTGAGTCTTTTTACTAGTACTGCATCCCCTAGGAAAAAAGGTGAGTTGACTGATCTGTGGGTAGAGGGAGAGAGGCAAAGACATTACCATCCACACTGTTACATTTTTCTGTTAGTGCTTGAGTGTAATTGCTGACAATCACCTCCAGGTTACCTGAAAAGGAAACACCAGGATCACCTTTAGTGGTGATCCTAAAATGGCCAGCCCATAATTATCTCAAATAATAGAATGCTGTTGGAATTTTGGATGTGGTGTCATTTCTCAGAGGTCAGGTGATCCACCCAGTTTCTATCTACTTCCCTGAACCTTTGGGGTAATAATTCCAGTCAGTATTGAGAAACTGACAAATTTTCTGGGTCACTTTGGATGTGAAAGGTGTACTGTTATTATTGTGTATTGATTGTAGGATACCCTACCTAGTTATGATTTCTTTTGCCAAGATTTTAACGTTTGCATTTTCTTTTGAAAAATGAAAGGCTTCAGCCCATTTTGAGAAATACAGTATATTTTAGATTTCTCACAGGTGGGATGTGTGTGAAGTCAATCTGTTAAGCTTGAAATGCTTTTAAAGGGGATAAAGCATTGTGTTTGAGGGTTTTATCCTGAAAGTTGGCTCTAGCAGAAATCAAACATGCATCAAGTAGCAATTTGGCAGTTTTAGTGACATTTAGAATACAAAATAGTTTAAAGTTGTAAGATACATTAAAAATGACATATGAGAAATGGCGAGACAGAACAAGGTGAGCAATGTGGCACTGAAGGCAGCAAATTAGTCTGTCCTTAACTGAGGGTGAGCAGTTCTCAGAAGATCGAAAGAAAAGACCTTGTTTTGTAGCCTGTGTCTGGAGAAAAGATACACTACTCACAAAAAGTTAAGGATATTGGGCTTTCGGGTGAAATTTCAGGATGCACCTAAAATGCACTATAACCTTTCCAGGTGAACTTAATTTGACCTTCTCTACACTTTTGAATGCACATGTCCAACTGTTCAGTGTTTCAGTACTTTCTGCAGAACTTGCTGTTCTCTAACAAGGTGCTTAACGGCAAAATTCACAACTGGTGTTTGATCCATGAATCCACCAATAAATTTTCTGGTTCCATTAGAATTGGTATTTAAACAGTCCTCTTCATCATGCTGTTCACATTTTGACATCATGAGACCAAGACCACACCTAACAACTGATCAACAGAACCTCACCATTGTGAGACTTCAAACAGGATGTTCTCAGAGGGAAGTGGCCACTGAGCTTAGAGTGTCACAGAGTGTCATCAGCAGGTTGGGACAGAGATACAGAGAGACTGGAAGAGTCACAGAAAGGCATAGAAGTGGACATCCTTTGGCCACATCCCACGTTGAGGACCGCTTCATTGTGAACAGTGCCCTGTGGAACCGGATGATGAATGCCGCTCAACTCCAGGCACATTTAAGGGAGGTGAGAGGCACCCAAGAGTCACGTCAGACCATTCGAAACCGTTTACATCAGTATGGTCTGCGTGATAGACGACCTGCAAGGGTACCTGACCACACCACCAGACACAGGCGTCGTGTGTTGGGATCAGCCGAGTCGCCGTGTAGAGGCTCATAACCCTGCACCCCAGAACCTCAATGACCTGAGGGACGCCCTTAAAGAAGAGTGGAATGCCATGCCTCAGCAGACAATAAGTCGACTTGTGAACAGCATGAGACGTCGTGGTCAAGCTGTAATTGATGGTCAAGGGCACATGACAGATTATTGAGACATTGAGATTTTTTGTTGTGGTATACCCACCACTGTTGTTGGCTTTTGTTTCAATAAATTGTTTGAGATGAGGAAATCACCATTGCATGCTTCTACTTAAATGCTCTACTTTCATGATATAATATCACTGTAGTGTGAACTTTTCACATTTTCCATAAATTTCCCCCAAAAGCCAAATATCCTTCACTTTTTGTGAGTAGTGTATGTTGATATTTAGTGGAGTCAAAATGCTTGTAAACACAAAATACTGTGGCTGATTTGTGCACAAAAGGTGAGGATGTGCCTTCTTTGGCAGCCCATTTAGCTACTTTATCAGCTAAAGTGTTACCACAAGCCATTATCTCCTGGGTTGTGATCCCTGACCTTAACGACAGCTAGACATTTAGGTAACACTGAGGTCTTTAAAAGATCAGAAACCAGCATTGCATCTGAAATGGGCTTACCATTATCAGCTTTAAAATCATGTGCATGCCCAATTTTACCAAAATCGAAAGGTACACCAAAAAAAATATTGTAAATCAGTATAAATATTTACTACTTGATCTTTAAACAGACAACATGCCTTTGTTAAAGCAATAAGTTCAGCCGAAGCTAAAAGAAAAGGAATAGAGTGAGCTTTGTGTACACCATTAGGCAAAAAACAGACTGAGTTGTGTCTGAATGTTATTTAGAATGGTTACCATCTGATGAGGTGCATGCAGTGTAAGTGGGTGTGAAAGGACAACTCTTTCAGCATCTAAAACTAGTAGAGCAGAGACAGCAACTGAACGCAAACATGTGGGCATACCTTGGATGACAGGATTGAGATATTTAGACAGATATACTACTGGAAAATAACCTGGACTAGATGGATGAGATAAAATGGTGTGTTGTTGTCAGGTAAACCTTAGAGTAGGAGCAGAGCTCAGGGATTGTTTGAGATTGTTTGAGATTGTTTGGAAAAAGGTAATCATTTCTTTAGTCCATTCCACAGTATCAGGCGTGTCGACAGCACTGGCGCATGACTTTGTCGTGATGTGAACAGGTAAACATATACTGGCAGCAGTAATCAGTCCCAGATATCTGAGCATATCTTTCAGTGTTTTGGTCGAATGGATATCCATTCTGATTCTCCTATGATCAGATGAGAGTTTGCGCTCTCCTTGGGAGATGAGAAACCCCAGATACTGCACCAGAGGCTTACAAAATTGGAGTTTAGAGAGCAATGCTTTGAAACCACACTGGGCCAGGTGTGTGAGATGGACAAATGAGCCTCTTCTACAGCAGACTGCATCTTTCCCCGAAAGCAGAATGTGTATTCTGTGTATTTCAGTAGAGAACAGACTTCTGGCAGGACGAGTGATGATAGCGAAGAACGCACCAAGAACGAGAACACAGCGGGTGAATCAATGAACCTTTGAGGTAGGCGTGTCCAGGTGTATTGATGTTGCTCGTATGTAATGGACAAGATCAACTACATCTGCTCACTGAGAGGGATACTGAAAAAGCCACTACAAAGACCAACAACAGTAAAATGGTCATGATCATGTGGTATAGCAGATAATATAAATGAAACCTCAGGCACAATTGGGCTAATTGCTATCACTAGATCATTAATGTGGTGCAAATCTTTAGTAAAACTCAAGGATACTGTTTACAATACACAATGGTAGATGAACAAAGACATATGGTGGTACCTCTACCTGACCTACTTTGTTGGAGTGCTAAGAACAAAGCACCCTCTTTCAAAATAAAACATAGTTCAACAAGCATCACGAGCCAACACCTAGTTTTGGGTGAGAATGTTTTAGGACAGGTTACCCTGTCTGTTCTATGAATTTGATACCCATTGTACTTTTTTTTAAAAAATGAGGTGCATGAAAAAAGCTTTTGGGGAGCTTGTGTTTGAGATCAGTAGATCAATGGGTGATGGGAACAATATCTACATGATAATGCTTACACTTTCACAGCCTCAAAGGTACAAGTCTCAAGTCAAAATGTTAAACCTACTGCAGAAACATAGACATTGAGAGAAAAACAGACAATGGAGATAGTCAATGGGATTGATAGATTGATATGTCAAGTTACATTTGACTACCTAAGACTACCTACCTATACTAGTTATACTTACTGTAGTACAATAGCTAGTTAATGACTTTGGCCAAAGAATCAGCAGAAATATTACAGAATAAACTAATCAGGGACCACAAACCTTTACAGTAAATGAAGACTATTTTTCAGAGGTTTTTCATAAATACCAAATTTCATATATAAATATTAGTACCAGAGATTTACACATAAACCTTTTCTTATTCATGTTGAGAAATGAGGACAAATACGTGCACAAGCAGGTTTTTGGTTGTTTATAGAATTGATAAGGTGTACATGTCTGCAATACAAGACTGGACTTGTTCACAGGACCTTGCACACATTTTGACCACATCTGCCAGATACATTTTCAATTAAAACTATTACATATACTCTTAAAATACCACAACATTAAATTAAACTTAACGTAAAAGTCAGAACAATTTCATTAAAACACACACACAGCATCAGCAAATACTGGCAAGGAGAGGGAAAAAATGACAACCCTAAGGGGAAAAAAAACTAAGTAAAATAAAAAAACTGTGATGATCGGTCACTTCAGTCATCAAGGGATTTCTATGCAACAAAAACAAAACTAAAATACTTAAATAGTTTCCCTAAATCTGTACAGAAACACTTACCTGTAGGTTAACAAACCATCAGTTGTCTGGTGATTTACTCAAAATCTCTACTGTAGTTAAAAGTGTAACTGAAACAAGGTGTTTGAGTAACAATGCAAGAATATGTAACTTCAATATAAATATTTAATTATTAATATGTTTCGAACCATATACCATATAAAGTTAGCAAAGTTAGTTAACAAAGGGTAAGGATGGCGTGATGTAAATTCACTTGCAAAATGAGAAATCACTACCAAACATTCGAACTTGCTCAGGGAAATATTTTATTTAATCAGCTAATGCTCCTGAGCTCATATTCATATTCATTCATAAGTTATTCATTTAAAAGTTATTTTAACTCATTTGATAAAGAACAAGCAAATCAACATCTGTACACTGATTATCATATTTTAACATAACTGCCACCTCCATCTTACTGTATATCATTTGCTTCAGTTATTCTTTTCAGATATCTTTTTCTTGCCTTTGCTTGTCTTTCCCAGAAAAAAATCCATGGAGAGACCAAAGAAGACGACACTCCCTGAGCCTGCCAAACACCGCCAGCCTGCTGGATATGTTGGACTTACATAAAGAAGCAGTGTCAAGTGGTTCCACGCAAGCATGTTAAGTAGTTTTATAATTAACAATGAATTGTATGAACAAATAAATTTGTATACAGAAATTCAGGTATAGATGACAAAATGTCTGTAAGTAAAAATACAAACCATACAGATTTGTCACCATTTCATATTTGTTTTGTGTACATGTTACTTAATAATGTTATGTTACATTTATGAGCATTCAATATCTAAGGTGAATGTGGTTTTTATCGATTTTATTTTAACTATATTGCTCTACAAGTGGAAAATGAAAATAACCACAAGCATAATTTTAAAAACAAAATGCATTTATTTTTCACAGAATTCTGTATCAATTGTCCATTCCTCACGAATATTTCACATAAATGAGATGCCCATGAAGAAATCTCATGCTAGATTTCAAGGTTCAGTAAAGCCACCAGCAAAATTAAGATGGCTGTGTAGTGCATTTGTGGAATAAAAATTCTACTGTACTCACTACTAAAATCTGACTCCAGCTCCACACCGACCCGACAGCTCAGTCTGTGTGAGACTCACAGTTAGTAAGGCCTCAAAACTAAATAAGCCAATCAAGCAGACTAGATGAATGCAGATAAGAGATTTTATTTTGTAATCAGCGCTGACACAAGAATTGAGATGCTCACGCATGAACGTCCCAACAACCTCTCCCCGGGGAACTCCAACTACAGCCTTTATATACATTTCCCTTATCTTCCCAATGCAACACGTCACTGGTTCTTTGCCTAGACAATCCCACCCATCTTTCTTTTTTAGACCTTTTAGATTCTTTTTTACACCATTATCTTTGAATTTACAACTTTTCGAATACAATTATAATTAAACTTCCCTAAATCATTATATTAAAAATTGGGCGTTTCCGCCCCCACCAGTGGGATTGTCTTCGGCCTCACTCTCTCCAACACCTCATTCTTCCTCAGGAGACAGCATGGGTAAGTTCTCAGTTCTTTAGGGGCCAACACCCTTTCTTTTATTACACTCTACACTTCACGGCTTTTCTGATTTATCCGCTGTCTTCTACGTATGTACTCTAGATATTTCACCTGGTACCACCATCGCCGTCCAGCACACGCTGCGTTTACTTCATGATGAGATCACTGCCGCTCAAGGTACCAGTGGAGCGAAGATTGGCCATGATAATCTAGGGTGCATCTCTGCCATTGATTGGTCCAAGTTTGGAAAGCCTGGTACCGCAGAGAAAGCCTGCCAGACTGACATCATTGATACAACTATTTGTTCATCAAAGCCCTTGCAGCCTGTGTGCAAGGCCCGTGACAGGCCAACATGCCGTGTTAAACCTTATATTGTTCTTAAGCTCAAACGACCTAACGAATAAACCTTACCTGAGAACTCACTCCTGCTGTCCCCCGATTATTTCACACTACATCAAACACACACCTCATACATATATCCTGATTTACAAAATTATCTCCCACACATTCCATGTTTCAAATCTGCTGTTTTGTCAGCAAAAAGGGGACTAACACAATATAAGGCAGGTGGTCATAACGTTATGGTGGTTCACCACTGTTCCTTCCTTGGACCACTTTTGATAGATACTGACCACTGCAGACCGGGAACACCCCACAAGAGCTGCAGTTTTGGAGATGCTCTGATCCAGTGGTCTAGCCATCACAATTTGGCCCTTTGTCAAACTCGCTCAAATCCTTACGCTTGTCCATTTTTCCTGCTTCTAACATCAACTTTGAGGACAAAATGTTCACTTGCTGCCTAATATACTGAACAAAATTGTAAACGCAACACTTTTGTTTTTGCCCCCATTTTTCATGAGCTGAACTCAAAGATCTAAGACTTTTTCTATGTACACAAAAGGCCTATTTCTATCTCAAATATTGTTCACAAATCTGTCTAAATCTGTGTTAGTGAGCACTTCTCCTTTGCCGAGGTAATCCATCCACCTCACAGGCATATCAAGATGCTGATTAGACAGCATGATTATTGCACAGGTGTGCCTTAGGCTGGCTACAATAAAAGGCCACTCTAAAATGTGCAGTTTTATCACACAGCACAATGCCACAGATGTCGCAAGTTTTGAGGGAGCGTGCAATTGGCATGATGACTGCAGGAATGTCCACCAGAGCTGTTGCCCGTGAATTGAATGTTCATTTCTCTACCATCAGCCGTCTCCAAAGGCATTTCAGAGAATTTGGCAGTACATCCAACTGGCCTCACAACCGCAGACCACATGTAACCACACCAGCCCAGGACCTCCACATCCAGCATCTTCACCTCCAAGATTGTCTGAGACCAGCCACCCAGACGGCTGCTGCAACAGTTGGTTTGCATAACCAAAGAATTTCTGCACGAACTGTCAGAAACCATCTCAGGGAAGCTCATCTGCATGCTCGTTGTCCTCATCGGGGTCTCGACCTGACTGCAGTTCGTCGTCGTAACCGACTTGAGTGGGCAAATGCTCACATTCGATGGCGTCTGGCACTTTGGAGAGGTGTTCTCTTCACGGATGAATCCTGGTTTTCACTGTACAGGGCAGATGGCAGACAGTGTGTATGGTGTCTTGTGGGTGAGCGGTTTGCTGATGTCAACGTTGTGGATGGAGTGGCCCATGGAGGGGTGGGGTTATGGTATGGGCAGGTGTATGTTATGGACATTGAACATAGGTGCATTTTATTGATGGCATTTTGAATGCACAGAGATACCGTGACGAGATCCTGAGGCCCATTGTTGTGCCATTCATCCACGACCATCACCTCATGTTGCAGCATGATGATGCACTGCCCCATGTTGCAAGGATCTGTACAAAATTCCTGGAAGCTGAAAGCATCCCAGTTCTTGCATGGCCAGCATACTCACCGGACATGTCACCCACTGAGCATGTTTGGGATGCTGTGTATCGGCGTATACAATAGCGTGTTCCAGTTCCTGCCAATATCCAGCAACTTCGCACAGCCATTGAATAGGAGTGGACTAACATTCCACAGACCACAATCAACAACCTGATCAACTCTATGTGAAGGAGATGTGTTGCACTGCATGAGGCAAATGGTGGTCACACCAGATACTGAGTAGTTTTCGGATGGCTTGCACCCATACAATAATTTTAATGGGAAAAACCCTGTGGCGGCTTGTGGGGCCTCTCACACTGCAGAGGTCTGAGCTACATTTATCAGTTTCAGGCATCATTGCGAATGACTTTACGAATTCTGTTTTTAAGCATTTGAACATTCAACCAGTCCTTTTGCATGCCACACACCCCCTGAGAACATCCCCATGAAAGTTTTCTCCCCATGAGTTCAAATCCAAGTCCACCAAGCTGCTGCTGCTTGGCCCCTCAGCAAGATCCTGAACCCTCAATTGCTCAGTTGTATAAAAAATTAGATAAAAATGTAAGTTGCTTTGAATGATGGCATCTGTCAAATGCCATAAATTTAAATGGTTGATACCTGGCCATTGGACTTGGGGTGAAGCCTAAACCTAAGCTAATGTTGCCCAATTTGCTCATGAAACTAGTCTGGATGTGAACTGGGCTCAAGGATCACTTAGAATGTCTTCATTGTTAGTGATCATTTTGGGATGTCAAAATGGAATATGTGATTGAATATCAGTTATGCTGTTTGAAACACAGGTGACAGGCTGGGGAAAGGAATTATTCACAGGGATCTTGAGAATGAAAAAAACAATAATGGTGTAGATCCTAAAATTTGCTATTATGCGAAGGATCTAGAACCTGCAGTATATAGATGCACACACTCTGAAACAATCAACACCACATACAGTAGGGAAAAAATTATTTGACAGTTATACAGGTACAGTTTTACAGCTTCAGTTATGTAGATATAGTTATACAGCTACAGTAATACAGCTACAGTTATTCAGCTTCAGTTAAACAGATACAGTTATATAGATACAGTTATACAGATACAGTTATACAGCTTCAGTTATACAGCTACAGTTATACAGCTTCAGTTATACAGATACAGTTATACAGCTTCAGGTATACAGCTACAGTTATACAGCTTCAGTTATACAGATACAGTTATACAGCTTCAGTTATACAGATACAGTTATACAGATACAGTTATACAGCTTCAGTTATACAGATACAGTTATACAGATACAGTTATACAGATACAGTTATACAGATACAGTTATATAGCTACAGTTATACAGCTACAGTTATACAGCTTCAGTTATACAGATACAGTTATACAGCTACAGTTATACAGCTTCAGTTATACAGATATAGTTATACAGATACAGTTATACAGATACAGTTAAACAGATACAGTTATATAGATACAGTTATACAGATACACTTATACAGCTTCAGTTATACAGATACAGTTATACAGATACTGTTATACAGATACAAATATACAGATACAGTTATACAGCTTCAGTTATACAGATACAGTTATACAGCTACAGTTATGCAGCTACAGTTATACAGCTACAGTTATACAGCTTCAGTTATACAGATACAGTCATACAGATACAGTTATACAGATACACTTATACAGCTTCAGTTATACAGCTACAGTTATACAGATACAGTTATACAGCTTCAGTTATACAGCTAGAGTTATACAGCTACAGTTTTAGAGCTTCAGTTATACAGTTACAGGTATACAGATACAGTTGTCCAGCTACAGTTTTACAGCTTCAGTTATACAGCTACAGTTTTACAGCTTCAGTTATACAGATACAGTTATACAGCTTCAGTTATACAGCTACAGTTATACAGATACAGTTATACAGCTACAGTTATACAGCTTCAGTTATACAGATACAGTTATACAGATACAGTTATACAGATACAGTTTTAGAGCTTCAGTTATACAGCTACAGGTATACAGATACAGTTATCCAGCTTCAGTTATATAGCTACAGTTATACAGATATAGTTAAACAGCTTCAGTTATATAGATACAGTTATACAGATATAGTTATACAGCTTCAGTTATATAGCTACAGTTATACAGATACAGTTATACAGTTTCAGTTATATAGCTACAGTTATACTGTTACAGTTATACAGATATAGTTATACAGCTACAGTTTTACAGCTTCAGTTATACAGATAAAGTTATACAGCTTCAGTTATACAGCTACAGTTATACAGATACAGTTATACAGCTTCAGTTATACAGCTTCAGTTATACAGATACAGTTATACAGCTACAGTTTTACAGCTTCAGTTATACAGATACAGTTATACAGCTTCGGTTATACAGATACAGTTATACAGCTTCAGTTATACAGATACAGTTATACAGCTTCAGTTATACAGCTACAGTTATACAGCTTCAGTTATACAGATACAGTGATACAGCTACAGTTATGCAGCTACAGTTATACAGCTTCAGTTATGCAGATACAGTTATTCAGCTTCAGTTATATAGCTACAGTTATACAGCTACAGTTATACAGCTTCGGTTATACAGATACAGTTATACAGATACAGTTAAACAGATACAGTTAAACAGATACAGTTATACAGATACAGTTACACAGATACAGTTATACAGCTACAGTTATACAGATACAGTTTTA
The DNA here is from genome assembly GCF_019097595.1 of Hemibagrus wyckioides. Lineage (NCBI taxonomy): Eukaryota > Metazoa > Chordata > Actinopteri > Siluriformes > Bagridae > Hemibagrus > Hemibagrus wyckioides. Next base: position 1,859,786 of record NC_080710.1, on the reverse strand, counting down.
CAACTTCAGTTATACAGCTACAGTTATACAGCTACAGTTATACAGATACAGTTACACAGATACAGTTATACAGCTACAGTTATACAGATACAGTTTTACAACTTCAGTTATACAGCTACAGTTATACAGATACAGTTATACAGATACAGTTATACAGATACAGTTATACAGCTACAGTTATACAGCTTCAGTTATACAGATACAGTTATACAGATACAGTTATACAGATACAGTTATACAGCTTCAGTTATACAGATACAGTTATACAGATACAGTTATATAGCTACAGTTATACAGCTACAGTTTTATAGCTACAGTTATACAGATACAGTTATACAGCTTCAGTTATACAGCTACAGTTATACAGATACAGTTATACAGCTTCAGTTATACAGATACAGTTATACACATACAGTTATACAGCTTCAGTTATACAGATACAGTTATACAGCTACAGTTTTACAGCTTCAGTTATACAGATACAGTTATACAGCTTCAGTTATACAGCTACAGTTATACAGATACAGTTATACAGCTTCAGTTATACAGATACAGTTATACAGATACAGTTATACAGCTACAGTTATACAGATACAGTTATACAGATACAGTTATACAGCTACAGTTATACAGCTACAGTTATACAGCTTCAGTTATACAGATACAGTTATACAGCTTCAGTTATACAGATACAGTTATACAGCTACAGTTATACAGCTTCAGTTATACAGATACAGTTATACAGATACAGTTAAACAGATACCGTTATATAGCTACAGTTATACAGATACAGTTATACAGCTTCAGTTATACAGCTTCAATTATACAGATACAGTTATACAGATACAGTTTTATAGCTACAGTTATACAGATACAGTTATACAGCTTCAGTTAAACAGATACAGTTATACAGATACAGTTATTCAGATACAGTTATATAGCTACAGTTATACAGATACAGTTATATAGCTAGAGTTATACAGCTACAGTTATACAGCTACAGTTATACAGATACAGTTATACAGCTACAGTTATACAGCTTCAGTTATACAGATACAGTTATACAGCTACAGTTATATAGCTACAGTTTTACAGCTTCAGTTATACAGCTACAGTTTTACAGCTTCAGTTATACAGATACAGTTATACAGCTTCAGTTATACAGCTTCAGTTATACAGCTACAGTTATACAGCTTCAGTTATACAGATACAGTGATACAGCTACAGTTATGCATCTACTGTTATACAGCTTCAGTTATGCAGATACAGTTATTCAGCTTCAGTTATATAGCTACAGTTATACAGCTACAGTTATACAGCTTCAGTTATACAGATACAGTTATACAGATACAGTTAAACAGATACAGTTATATAGATACAGTTATACAGATACAGTTATACAGCTTCAGTTATACAGATACAGTTATACAGCTTCAGTTATACAGATACAGTTATACAGCTACAGTTATACAGCTTCAGTTATACAGATACAGTTATACAGCTTCAGTTATACAGATACAGTTATACAGATACAGTTATACAGCTTCAGTCATACAGATACAGTTATACAGATACAGTTATACAGATACAGTTATACAGCTTCAGTTATACAGATACAGTTATACAGCTTCAGTTATACAGATACAGTGATACAGCTACAGTTATGCAGCTACAGTTATACAGCTACAGTTATACAGCTACAGTTATACAGCTTCAGTTATACAGATACAGTTATACAGATACAGTTATACAGATACAGTTATACAGCTTCAGTTATACAGATACAGTTATACAGATACAGTTATACAGCTTCAGTTATACAGATACAGTTATACAGCTTCAGTTATACAGATACAGTTATACAGCTTCAGTTATACAGATACAGTGATACAGCTACAGTTATGCAGCTACAGTTATACAGCTACAGTTATACAGCTTCAGTTATACAGATATAGTTATACAGATACAGTTATACAGATACAGTTAAACAGATACAGTTATATAGATACAGTTATACAGATACAGTTATACAGCTTCAGTTATACAGATACAGTTATACAGATACTGTTATACAGATACAGTTATACAGATACAGTTATACAGATACAGTTATACAGATACAGTTATATAGCTACAGTTATACAGATACAGTTATACAGCTTCAGTTATACAGATACAGTTATACAGCTACAGTTATACAGCTTCAGTTATACAGATACAGTTATACAGCTTCAGTTATACAGATACAGTTATACAGATACAGTTATACAGCTACAGTTATACAGCTTCAGTTATACAGATACAGTTATACAGATACAGTTATACAGATACAGTTATACAGATACAGTTATATAGCTACAGTTATACAGATACAGTTATACAGCTTCAGTTATATAGCTACAGTTATACAGATACAGTTATACAGCTACAGTTATACAGATACAGTTATACAGATACAGTTATATAGCTACAGTTATACAGCTACAGTTATACAGATACAGTTTTACAACTTCAGTTATACAGCTACAGTTATACAGCTACAGTTATACAGATACAGTTATACAGATACAGTTATATAGCTACAGTTATACAGCTGCAGTTATACAGCTTCAGTTATACAGATACAGTTATACAGATACAGTTATATAGCTACAGTTATACAGCTACAGTTATACAGCTTCAGTTATACAGATACAGTTATACAGCTTCAGTTATACAGATACAGTTATACAGCTACAGTTATACAGCTACAGTTATACAGCTTCAGTTATACAGATACAGTTATACAGCTACAGTTATACAGCTTCAGTTATACAGATACAGTTATACAGATACAGTTATACAGCTTCAGTTATACAGATACAGTTATACAGATACAGTTATACAGATACAGTTATACAGCTTCAGTTATACAGATACAGTTATACAGATACAGTTATACAGCTTCAGTTATACAGCTTCAGTTATACAGATACAGTTATACCGATACAGTTATATAGCTACAGTTATACAGATACAGTTATACAGCTACAGTTATACAGCTACAGTTATACAGATACAGTTATACAGATACAGTTATATAGCTACAGTTATACAGCTACAGTTATATAGCTACAGTTATACAGATACAGTTATACAGCTTCAGTTATACAGATACAGTTATACAGCTACAGTTATACAGCTTCAGTTATACAGATACAGTTATACAGATACAGTTATACAGCTTTAGTTATATAGCTACAGTTATACAGATACAGTTATACAGCTAAAGTTATACAGATACAGTTATACAGATACAGTTATATAGCTACAGTTATACAGCTACAGTTATACAGCTTCAGTTATATAGCTACAGTTATACAGATACAGTTATACAGCTACAGTTATACAGATACAGTTATACAGATACAGTTATATAGCTACAGTTATACAGATACAGTTATACAGCTTCAGTTATACAGATACAGTTATACAGCTTCAGTTATACAGATACAGTTATACAGATACAGTTATACAGCTTCAGTTATACAGATACAGTTATACAGCTTCAGTTATACAGCTACAGTTATACAGATACAGTTATACAGATACAGTTATACAGCTTCAGTTATACAGATACAGTTATACAGATACAGTTATACAGATACAGTTATACAGATACAGTTATACAGCTTCAGTTATACAGATACAGTTATACAGATACAGTTATACAGATACAGTTATATAGCTACAGTTATACAGCTACAGTTATATAGCTACAGATATACAGATACAGTAATACAGCTTCAATTATACAGATACAGTTATACAGCTACAGTTATACAGCTTCAGTTATACAGATACAGTTTTACAGCTTCAGTTATACAGATACAGTTATATAGCTTCAGTTATACAGATACAGTTCTACAGCTTCAGTTATACAGATACAGTTATACAGATACTGTTATACAGATACAGATATACAGATACAGTTATACAGCTTCAGTTATACAGATACAGTTATACAGCTACAGTTATGCAGCTACAGTTATACAGCTACAGTTATACAGCTTCAGTTATACAGATACAGTTATACAGATACAGTTATACAGATACAGTTATACAGCTACAGTTATACAGCTTCAGTTATACAGATACAGTTATACAGATACAGTTATACAGATACAGTTTTACAACTTCAGTTATACAGCTTCAGTTATACAGATACAGATATACAGATACAGTTATACAGATACAGTTATACAGATACAGTTTTACAACTTCAGTTATACAGATACAGTTATACAGATACAGTTATACAGATACAGTTTTACAACTTCAGTTATACAGCTTCAGTTATACAGATACAGTTATACAGATACAGTTATACAGATACAGTTTTACAGCTTCAGTTATACAGATACAGTTATATAGCTTCAGTTATACAGATACAGTTCTACAGCTTCAGTTATACAGATACAGTTATACAGATACAGTTATATAGCTAGAGTTATACAGCTACAGTTATACAGCTACAGTTATACAGATACAGTTATATAGCTACAGTTATACAGCTGCAGTTATACAGATACAGTTATACAGATACAGTTATACAGCTACAGTTATATAGCTGCAGATATACAGCTACAGTTATACAGCTACAGTTATACAGATACAGTTATATAGCTACAGTTATACAGCTGCAGTTATACAGCTTCAGTTATACAGATACAGTTATACAGATACAGTTATACAGCTTCAGTTATACAGCTACAGTTATACAGCTACAGTTATACAGCTACAGTTATACAGCTACAGTTATACAGATACAGTTATATAGCTACAGTTATACAGATACAGTTATATAGCTACAGTTATACAGCTACAGTTATATAGCTACAGTTATACAGATAGAGTTATACAGCTTCAGTTATACAGATACAGTTATACAGCTACAGTTATACAGCTTCAGTTATACAGATACAGTTATACAGATACAGTTATACAGATACAGTTATACAGCTTCAGTTATACAGCTACAGTTATACAGATACAGTTATACAGATACAGTTATATAGCTACAGTTATACAGATACAGTTATACAGCTTCAGTTATACAGATACAGTTATACAGATACAGTTATACAGCTTCAGTTATACAGCTACAGTTATACAGATACAGTTATACAGATACAGTTATACAGCTTCAGTTATACAGCTACAGTTATACAGATACAGTTATACAGCTTCAGTTATACAGCTACAGTTATACAGATACAGTTATACAGCTTCAGTTATACAGATACAGTTATACAGCTACAGTTTTACAGCTTCAGTTATACAGATACAGTTATACAGCTTCAGTTATACAGCTACAGTTATACAGATACAGTTATACAGCTACAGTTATACAGATACAGTTATACAGCTACAGTTATACAGCTTCAGTTATACAGATACAGTTATACAGCTTCAGTTATACAGATACAGTTATACAGCTTCAGTTATACAGATACAGTTATACAGATACAGTTATACAGATACAGTTATACAGATACAGTTATACAGATACAGTTATACAGATACAGTTATACAGATACAGTTATACAGATACAGTTATACAGATACAGTTATACAGCTTCAGTTATACAGATACAGTTATACAGATACAGTTATACAGATACAGTTAAACAGATACAGTTATATAGATACAGTTATACAGATACAGTTATACAGCTTCAGTTATACAGATACAGTTATACAGATACAGTTATACAGATACAGTTATACAGCTACAGTTATACAGATACAGTTATACAGATACAGTCAAACAGATACAGTTATATAGATACAGTTATACAGATACAGTTAGACAGCTTCAGTTATACAGATACAGTTATACAGATACAGTTATATAGCTACAGTTATACAGATACAGTTATACAGCTTTAGTTATATAGCTACAGTTATACAGATACAGTTATACAGCTAAAGTTATACAGATACAGTTATACAGATACAGTTATATAGATACAGTTATACAGATACAGTTATACAGATACAGTTATACAGATACAGTTATACAGATACAGTTATACAGATACAGTTATACAGCTACAGTTATACAGATACAGTTATACAGATACAGTTATATAGCTACAGTTATACAGATACAGTTATACAGCTTCAGTTATACAGATACAGTTATACAGATACAGTTATACAGCTACAGTTATACAGATACAGTTATACAGATACAGTTATACAGATACATTTATACAGATACAGTTATATAGATACAGTTATACAGCTACAGTTTTATAGCTACAGTTATACAGATACAGTTATACAGCTTCAGTTATACAGCTACAGTTATACAGATACAGTTATACAGCTTCAGTTATACAGCTAGAGTTATACAGCTACAGTTTTAGAGCTTCAGTTATACAGTTACAGGTATACAGATACAGTTGTCCAGCTACAGTTTTACAGCTTCAGTTATACAGATACAGTTATACAGCTTCAGTTATACAGATACAGTTATACAGCTACAGTTTTACAGCTTCAGTTATACAGATACAGTTATACAGCTTCAGTTATACAGCTACAGTTATACAGATACAGTTATACAGCTTCAGTTATACAGCTACAGTTATACAGCTTCAGTTATACAGATACAGTGATACAGCTACAGTTATGCAGCTACAGTTATACAGCTTCAGTTATGCAGATACAGTTATTCAGCTTCAGTTATATAGCTACAGTTATACAGCTACAGTTATACAGCTTCAGTTATACAGCTTCAGTTATACAGATACAGTTAAACAGATACAGTTATATAGATACAGTTATACAGATACAGTTATACAGCTTCAGTTATACAGATACAGTTTTACAACTTCAGTTATACAGCTACAGTTATACAGATACAGTTATACAGATACAGTTATATAGCTACAGTTATACAGATACAGTCATACAGATACAGTTATACAGATACAGTTATATAGCTACAGTTATACAGCTACAGTTATATAGCTACAGTTATACAGATAGAGTTATACAGCTTCAGTTATACAGATACAGTTATACAGATACAGTTATACAGATACAGTTATACAGCTTCAGTTATACAGATACAGTTATACAGATACAGTTATACAGATACAGTTATACAGCTTCAGTTATACAGATACAGTTATACAGATACAGTTATACAGATACAGTTATATAGCTACAGTTATACAGATACAGTTATACAGATACAGTTATACAGCTTCAGTTATACAGATACAGTTATACAGCTACAGTTATACAGCTTCAGTTATACAGATACAGTTATACAGATACAGTTATACAGCTTCAGTTATACAGATACAGTTATACAGCTACAGTTATACAGCTTCAGTTATACAGATACAGTTATACAGATACAGTTAAACAGATACAGTTATATAGATACAGTTATACAGATACAGTTATACAGCTTCAGTTATACAGATACAGTTATACAGCTTCAGTTATACAGATACAGTTATACAGCTTCAGTTATACAGATACAGTTATACAGATACAGTTATACAGATACAGTTATACAGCTTCAGTTATACAGCTACAGTTATACAGATACAGTTATACAGCTTCAGTTATACAGATACAGTTATACAGATACAGTTATATAGATACAGTTATACAGATACAGTTATACAGCTTCAGTTATACAGATACAGTTATATAGATACTGTTATACAGATACAGTTATACAGATAAAGTTATACAGCTTCAGTTATACAGATACAGTTATACAGATACTGTTATACAGATACAGTTATACAGATACAGTTATACAGCTTCAGTTTTACAGATACAGTTATATAGATACAGTTATACAGATACAGTTATACAGCTACAGTTATACAGATACAGTTATACAGATACAGTTCTACAGATACAGTTCTACAGCTACAGTTCTACAGCTACAGTTATACAGATACAGTTATACAGCTACAGTTATATAGATACAGTTATACAGATACAGTTATACAGCTACAGTTATACAGATACAGTTATACAGATATAGTTCTACAGATACAGTTATACAGCTACAGTTATATAGATACAGTTATACAGTTACACAGTTACAGTTCTACAGCTACAGTTCTACAGCTACAGTTATACAGCTACAGTTCTACAGATACAGTTATATAGATACAGTTATATAGCTACAGTTATACAGATACAGTTCTACAGCTATAGTTCTAATGCTACAGTTATACAGATACAGTTATATAGAAACAGTTCTACAGCTACAGTTCTACAAACAGTTATACAGCTACAGTTATACAGATAGTTATACAGCTACAGTTATATAGATACAGTTATACACTTACAGTTCTACAGCTACAGTTCTACAGATACAGTTATACAGCTACAGTTATATAGATACAGTTCTACAGCTACAGTTATACAGCTACAGTTATACAGCTACAGTTATACAGATACAGTTTTACAACTTCAGTTATACAGCTACAGTTATACAGATACAGTTATACAGATACAGTTATGTAGCTACAGTTATACAGATACAGTTATATAGCTACAGTTATACAGCTACAGTTATATAGCTACAGTTATACAGATAGAGTTATACAGCTTCAGTTATACAGATACAGTTATACAGCTACAGTTATACAGATACAGTTATACAGATACAGTTATACAGCTTCAGTTATACAGATACAGTTATACAGATACAGTTATACAGATACAGTTATACAGCTACAGTTATACAGATACAGTTATACAGATACAGTTATACAGCTACAGTTATACAGCTACAGTTATACAGATACAGTTATACAGCTTCAGTTATACAGATACAGTTATACAGATACAGTTATACAGATACAGTTATATAGCTACAGTTATACAGATACAGTTATACAGCTTCAGTTATACAGATACAGTTATACAGATACAGTTATACAGCTTCAGTTATACAGATACAGTTATACAGATACAGTTATACAGATACAGTTATACAGATACAGTTATACAGCTTCAGTTATACAGATACAGTTATACAGATACAGTTATACAGCTACAGTTATACAGATACAGTTATACAGATACAGTTATATAGCTACAGTTATACAGATACAGTTATACAGCTTCAGTTATACAGATACAGTTATACAGCTTCAGTTATACAGATACAGTTATACAGATACAGTTATACAGATACAGTTATACAGATACAGTTATACAGATACAGTTATACAGCTTCAGTTATACAGATACAGTTATACAGATACAGTTATATAGCTACAGTTATACAGCTACAGTTTTATAGCTACAGTTATACAGATACAGTTATACAGCTTCAGTTATACAGCTACAGTTATACAGATACAGTTATACAGCTTCAGTTATACAGATACAGTTATACACATACAGTTATACAGCTTCAGTTATACAGATACAGTTATACAGCTTCAGTTATACAGCTACAGTTATACAGCTTGAGTTATACAGATACAGTGATACAGCTACAGTTATACAGCTACAGTTATACAGCTTCAGTTATACAGCTACAGTTATACAGCTACAGTTATACAGCTACAGTTATACAGCTTCAGTTATACAGATACAGTTATACAGCTTCAGTTATACAGATACAGTTATACAGATACAGTTATACAGATACAGTTATACAGATACAGTTATACAGCTTCAGTTATACAGATACAGTTATACAGATACAGTTATACAGATACAGTTATACAGCTTCAGTTATACAGATACAGTTATACAGCTTCAGTTATACAGATACAGTTATACAGCTTCAGTTATACAGCTACAGTTATACAGATACAGTTATACAGCTTCAGTTATACAGATACAGTTATACACATACAGTTATACAGCTTCAGTTATACAGATACAGTTATATAGCTACAGTTATACAGCTACAGTTATATAGCTACAGTTATACAGATAGAGTTATACAGCTTCAGTTATACAGATACAGTTATACAGCTACAGTTATACAGCTTCAGTTATACAGATACAGTTATACAGATACAGTTATACAGATACAGTTATACAGCTTCAGTTATACAGATACAGTTATACAGATACAGTTATATAGCTACAGTTATACAGATACAGTTATACAGCTTCAGTTATATAGCTACAGTTATACAGATACAGTTATACAGCTTCAGTTATACAGATACAGTTATACAGCTTCAGTTATACAGATACAGTTATACAGCTTCAGTTATACAGCTACAGTTATACAGATACAGTTATACAGCTTCAGTTATACAGCTTCAGTTATACAGATACAGTTATACAGCTACAGTTTTACAGCTTCAGTTATACAGATACAGTTATACAGCTTCGGTTATACAGATACAGTTATACAGCTTCAGTTATACAGATACAGTTATACAGCTTCAGTTATACAGCTTCAGTTATACAGCTACAGTTATACAGCTTCAGTTATACAGATACAGTGATACAGCTACAGTTATGCAGCTACAGTTATACAGCTTCAGTTATGCAGATACAGTTATTCAGCTTCAGTTATATAGCTACAGTTATACAGCTACAGTTATACAGCTTCAGTTATACAGATACAGTTATACAGATACAGTTAAACAGATACAGTTATATAGATACAGTTATACAGATACAGTTATACAGCTTCAGTTATACAGATACAGTTTTACAACTTCAGTTATACAGCTACAGTTATACAGCTACAGTTATACAGATACAGTTATACAGATACAGTTATACAGCTACAGTTATACAGATACAGTTATACAGCTACAGTTATACAGCTACAGTTATACAGATACAGTTATACAGCTACAGTTATACAGATACAGTTATACAGCTACAGTTATACAGATACAGTTATACAGCTTCAGTTATACAGATACAGTTATACAGATACAGTTATACAGCTTCAGTTATACAGATACAGTTATACAGATACAGTTATACAGCTACAGTTATACAGATACAGTTATACAGATACAGTTATATAGCTACAGTTATACAGATACAGTTATACAGCTTCAGTTATACAGATACAGTTATACAGATACAGTTATACATATACAGTTATACAGCTACAGTTATACAGCTTCAGTTATACAGATACAGTTATACAGCTTCAGTTATACAGCTACAGTTAGACAGCTACAGTTATACAGATACAGTTTTACAACTTCAGTTATACAGATACAGTTATACAGATACAGTTATACAGATACAGTTATACAGATACAGTTATACAGCTTCAGTTATACAGATACAGTTATACAGCTTCAGTTATACAGATACAGTTATACAGATACAGTTATACAGATACAGTTATACAGCTTCAGTTATACAGATACAGTTATACAGATACAGTTAAACAGATACAGTTATATAGATACAGTTATACAGATACAGTTATACAGCTACAGTTATGCAGCTACAGTTATACAGCTACAGTTATACAGCTTCAGTTATACAGATACAGTTATACAGATACAGTTATACAGATACAGTTAAACAGATACAGTTATATAGATACAGTTATATAGCTACAGTTCTACAGATACAGTTATACAGCTACAGTTCTACAGATACAGTTATATAGATACAGTTATATAGATACAGTTATACAGCTACAGTTCTACAGATACAGTTATACAGCTACAGTTATACAGCTACAGTTATACAGCTACAGTTATACAGATACAGTTATATAGCTACAGTTATACAGATACAGTTATACAGCTACAGTTATACAGATACAGTTATACAGATACAGTTATATAGCTACAGTTATACAGATACAGTTATACAGCTTCAGTTATACAGATACAGTTATACAGCTTCAGTTATACAGATACAGTTATACAGATACAGTTATACAGCTTCAGTTATACAGCTACAGTTATACAGATACAGTTATACAGCTACAGTTATACAGATACAGTTATACAGCTTCAGTTATACAGATACAGTTATACAGATACAGTTATACAGCTACAGTTATACAGATACAGTTATACAGCTACAGTTATACAGCTACAGTTATACAGATACAGTTATACAGATACAGTTATACAGATACAGTTATACAGATACAGTTATACAGCTACAGTTATACAGCTTCAGTTATACAGATACAGTTATACAGATACAGTTATACAGATACAGTTATACAGATACAGTTATACAGATACAGTTATATAGCTACAGTTATACAGCTACAGTTATATAGCTACAGTTATACAGATACAGTTATACAGCTTCAGTTATACAGATACAGTTATACAGATACAGTTATACAGCTTCAGTTATACAGATACAGTTATACACATACAGTTATACAGCTTCAGTTATACAGATACAGTTATACAGCTACAGTTTTACAGCTTCAGTTATACAGATACAGTTATACAGCTTCGGTTATACAGCTACAGTTATACAGATACAGTTATACAGCTTCAGTTATACAGATACAGTTATACAGCTTCAGTTATACAGCTACAGTTATACAGCTTCAGTTATACAGATACAGTGATACAGCTACAGTTATGCAGCTACAGTTATACAGCTTCAGTTATGCAGATACAGTTATACAGATACAGTTATACAGCTACAGTTATACAGATACAGTTATACAGATACAGTTATACAGCTACAGTTATACAGATACAGTTATACAGATACAGTTATACAGATACAGTTATACAGATACAGTTATACAGATACAGTTATACAGATACAGTTATACAGCTAAAGTTATACAGATACAGTTATACAGCTACAGTTATACAGATACAGTTATATAGCTACAGTTATACAGCTACAGTTATACAGCTACAGTTATACAGATACAGTTATATAGCTACAGTTATACAGCTGCAGTTATACAGCTTCAGTTATACAGATACAGTTATACAGATACAGTTGTGTAGCTGGGTTTTAAAACAGGTTGGATTTTGTTTCTTCTCAGTCTGCATTTACCGACCACTTGATTCAAATGTACATGAATGGATACACATAGATGTGTACTTCTTTGTTGGGGGGGTAGGAGTGTTAAATATTAAAATGATTATACCTGTCTTTTATGTCAATTCAGTTGTTTATTTTCTTAATTTTGTAGCATTCTAAAAGCTGTTAATTCCACAGACACTACAAACTGGTCAGTATATTGATGTTTGACCAGTAGTATCTGTACTTTCACTCAAGTAAGGAAGTTGTGTACTTCGTCCACCTCTGTCTGTTTTCATGCTTAGTCCCTTACAGGTGCCGGCCATTCAGAGACTGCTACAGTAAGATTACCAGTAATGTCCCCTTGGGAATTATTTTGAAAATGTCCCAAGGGGCCAGGGGAGGATTGTAATGTGGCAGGCAAAAGTATTAATATTGAGTATGATGAAGTTATATCTTCAAGCAAAAACAGGAACTTTGAGGACTTTGGGGGGTTTGGGAAATGTGTCATAAAACAATTCACATTCCTGTGTACATCCCCCTCTTCAAGGAGGCAGTGGTGGAACTATCTTCTGGATCTCACCAAGAATTTACATTCTTTTACCCTTCAGGTTCTAATATCAATGAATACTGAAAAATTATGATGATATACTTACTGTATGATGTTATTGATGTTTAATGTTACTCTAAAGGTCATGGTGCGATTGGTGAAAAAGGTCTAACTTCGATATCAGAGTATACTAAAGTTTACACATCGTCTGTACTCCTGTTGGTGATACGTATGTCCTTATGACCTTATTTAACCCCCCTCAGGTCACAAGACAACAATCCGAACTATGTCTTTTACAACCCATTTGGTGTGAACTCTGAGTCTCAAATCTAAAAGCCAGATGTGTCCTTACGACCGACAAAAACCAGGCCTTCTGTGGACTCATAGATTTTACGACCCTTTGTCTCTCTTGGGTATATATGGTGCAAAAGACTCAGGGAAGCATCTGCATTCAGAACTTCTCACAGTATTATTGTGTGTCTCTATTGCCAGGTATGAATTTAACTTTGTAACTTGTGTTTTCATACTATGCTGATCTTTTTAATTGTTTCTGTGTTTGGTATTTTTCTAATTAATTGACTGATTTAAGTGGAACCTGCCTGGCAAAATAAAATTGTTCATTTTGACTTATTCTGAGCCTATGGAAAATCATTATTATACACCTCTTTGATCTTAGATTGTGAACTTAAATCGGAATGGAAAAAGCCTAGGTTTAAGTTGGAATGGAGTAGCCTCTACTTAAACTTGAATGGAGAATGCCTCGGTTTAAAGTTAAATTAGAACAAACCGAAACTTAAAGTTGTATGGAGAAACCCAGGTTTAAGTTTAAATAGAGTTATGTTGAATCATTTCAGTTTTCTATCTACTTAATAAATTTAGAATAGTCAATCCTCTAAATCGTGATCAGCATCAGATTATACTTATATTAATTATTGATTGGAGTCAGATTATCATTATAAATAGAGTTCAAAGAATGAAACCAAATTCTAACAAATGAAGCAAATTCTTCTAGAAGTGCAAAGGAAAGGTAGGACACGAGATCCCTTCACCCACTCCACTGGATTCCGTCGTTGGGCCGGTGGGTAGTCCTTACACTATCAATGATTACTAAAATCAGGGTAATGTCTGCAGACAGGAGGAGTTAGGGAGTTGATAGCTATGTGGGGCCAAAAGTACCAAGGTTTCAGAAGCTGGTACATCCTCTGAACCCCTGAGTGACCAGTTGCCATGGGTGGGTGTGTCCATGTGATGAGTTGTGTGCAGCATGTGGGAAGAACAAATGAGCAGTTAGGACGGCAGGATGCAGAAACTGAATGTGCTGGGACATGTGCAATGGCCTGGTCAGTTTGCTACTGACTGACTGACTCATATAATGCATGCTGGGGGCAAGATGGGTTGAATGTACTTGGCTTGAGTGTCAGCGGAGTGCATAAGAGGCAGAGCATTGGCCTTGGTATTTTTGGAAGGAAGGAAATGAAAGTGGGGAAAAGACAAGGAATAATGGGCCTGTGGGGGGTTGAGGTGTTTGGCGATATGCAAATACTCTAAATAATTTTTTCAGTGAAAATGCTGAAGGGGTGTTTAGCTTCCTCTAGCTAGTGTGTTCATTCTTACAGGGCCAGCATCACAACTAAAAGCTCTCAACCCCGACATCATAATTCTGTGCAGTTCAGGGAAGTTTCTGAAAAAAGAAAGCTACCTGGTGCAGTTTGGACTTTAATCATAAAGGGTGTGAAAAGGTGGACCCAACTCCAGTCTTAGATGCCTCCACCTCCTCAATTAAAGGTTTGGCAGGATCAGGCCACAGTGAACACCTTTTTTAAACTTGCCATGGACTCTTCTGCCTGGGAATCCCAGGCCAGGCATTTGGGACCTCCCTCTCAAGAGTGGAGTGAGGGAAAGAGCTATGGTGCTGAACTCCTGGATAAAGTGCCTGTAGAAATTTGCAAACCACAGGATGAGTTACACTCCTTCACAATCTGTGGATTAGCCAATCCACCATAGCTTTGACTTGACTCTGGTCTAGGGTTACTCCATCTGGGGATATGATCCCAGGGATGTGATAGTTTGCAAGTGGAATTTGCACACTACCACATCCCTGTTGCTTTTTATGTGGTATGTATCACATAATACAGTTGGTTTTCTACGTGATGATGTATCACCTGATGAACGTGCTCAAAATGGGGTTCACCCATTGATTAATACACCAGGATGTCATCAATGTAGGAAATCATGAATTTGCCCTGCATGTACCTCAGCACATCATTGACTAAGCATTGGAACACTGAGGGGATGGTGGTGGTGCTAAAAACGATCTTTCACTCACCCCTTGTGGATCCTTGCCAGGTTATAGGCAGTCCAGAGGTCGAGCTTTTTGAAATAGTGAGCTGTGTGAAATTGCTCCAGAGCAAGTACAAGTTTGGGTCTTTTGACACAGTTGTCCAAGCATGAGAATGACCTTCACAAAATTCTAACTAACCTAGAAAATAAAGACAGCTATGCCAGACTGCTACTCTTTGATTACAGCTCGGCATTCAACATCATCCCATCCAAACTGCATAACCTGAGCCTGCCTTCTGCACTGTGTAACTGGAAACTGAGCTTCCTCACCAGTAGACCTCAACATGTCCGCCTCGGAAATCACTCCTCCAGCACCATCATATTAAACACAGACACTCCTCTGAGCTGTGTACTCAGCCTGATGCTGTACACTCTTTTCATGCATGACTGTGTTGCTACCCATCCCAACAACATCATCATAAAATTCACAGATGACACCACAGTTATTGGTCTTATTACAAACAACGATGAGACCTCATACCGGAAAGGAGTGTATGAACTGGTCACATATTGCGAGGTTAACAATCTCACACTGAACATCAGCAAGACCAAGGAAATGGTTGTGGACATGAGGAGAAGTGAGCATGTCTATCAGTCTCTACTGAATGGAGATGCTGAGGTTGAGAGAGTGGGCAGCTACAGTATCTCACAAAAGTGAGTACACCCCTCACATTTTTGTAAATATTTTATTATATCTTTTCATGTGACAACACATAAGAAATGACACTCTGCTACAATGTAAAGTAGTGAGTGTAAAGCCTGTATAAAAGTGTAAATTTGCTGTTCCTTCAAAATAACTCAACACAAAGCCATTAATGTCTAAACCGTTGGCAACAAAAGTGAGTACTGGTCACTGGAAGTTCAACATGGCACCTCATGGCAAAGAACTCTCTGAGGATTGAATAAAAGAATTGTTGCTCTACATAAAGATGGCCTAGGCTATAAGAAGATTGCCAAGACCCTGAAACTGAGCTGCAGCACGGTGGGCAAGACTATACAGTGGTTTTACAGGACAGGTTCCACTCAGAACAGGCCTCACCATGGTCCACCAAAGAAGTTGAGTGCACGTGCTCAACATCATATCCGGAGGTCGTCTTTGGGAAATAGACGCATGAGTGCTGCCAGCATTGCTGCAGAGGTTGAAGGGGTGGGGTATGGTCTGTCGGTGCTCAGACCATACACCGCACACTGCATCAAATTGGTCTGCATGCCTGTCGTCCCAGAAGGAAGCCTCTACTAAAGATGATGCACAAGAAAGCCTGCATACAGTTTGCTGAAGACAAACAGACTAAGGACATGGAATACTGGAACCATGTCCTGTGGTCCAATGAGACCAAGATAAACTTATTTGGTTCAGATGGTGTCAAGCGTGTGTGGTGGCAACCAGGTGAGGAGTACAAAGACAAGTGTGTCTTGCCTACAGTCAAGCATGGTGGTGGGAGTGTCCTGGTCTGGGCCTGCATGAGTGCTGCCGGCACTGGGGAGCTACAGTTCATTGAGGGAACCATGAATGCCAACATGTACTATGACATACTGAAGCAGAGCATGATCCCCTCCCTTCGGAGACTGGGTCACAGGGCAGTATTCCAACATGATAACGACCCCAAACACACCTCCAAGACCACCACTGCCTTGCTAAAGAAGCTGAGGGTAAAAGTGATGGACTGGCCAAGCATATCTCCAGACCTAAACCCTATTGAGCATCTGTGGGGCATCCTCAAATGGAAGGTGGGGGAGTGCAAGGTCTCTAACATCCACCAGCTCTGTGATGTCATCATGGAGGAGTGGAAGAGGACTCCAGTGGCAACCTGTAAAGCTCTGGTGAACTCCATGCCCAAGAGGGTTAAGGCAGTGCTGGAAAATAATGGTGGCCATACAAAATATTTGACACTGTCCCTTTTGTCCTTATATAGTTTAGAGAGAGAGGCAGTTTTCTTTTTGCCATCAGTGGACTTTGCTGTGATCACTTTCAGTACACCCAAATTGTCACTCTTGTCCTTTTGGTATTTCCCCTTTTAAGGCATGTACCCACTGTGCCCACTGTGTCTGCTGTGCCTGGCTGGCGATGGCACCGTGTAGTGATTTTGAAATTTGAGAAATTTGGGGAAATTTATATAAACTGTAAATACAAACATAAATATAAACATTTTGTTTGGTCATAAACTGACATGCAAGCAAACTAATGCAGATTGAAAAAAAATTAGAATTTTGACTTTGATTTAATTGTAAGTAGCACTTTCATTAATTCTTACATTGAACAACACAACAGCATAAATATTGAATGTAAAAACAACAACATATTTTCTTCTGTTTGCTGTAAATGAAAGTACACCCCACCCCCACCCTTTCCCTTCCAAAAGAGTCCCATTCAAAAACGTAATCTTCTGGTTCAAATGCAGAACTGTGGCTTCAATATTCCTGTGATTGTCAGAGACAATAGGGGGGAATTCTCCTTTTAAGTGACTGAGGTGGATTGTGTGTGTGTGTGTGTGTGTGAGTGTGTGTGTGTGTGTGTGTAGGATGGTCTTTTTTAGACAGTGTTTTTTTTTAGTTATCTCACCTAACTGTTTGTTCAGTCAGTGTATTGTTTTTACAATGCGTGTGCATGTGATTGAGGAATATACAGGTTTGTTTTATCTGGTTGTTTTAACCAAGGTTATGTTGCAAGATATTTTTTCAACTACATTTAAGTTCCCTGTTATAGCCTAACCTGCAATTTTGCAAATTCCCAGTTTATTCCCATATATTCCCATTAATTCCCATATATTCATGTTAATTCCTATAGAAAGTTTCCAGCCTTGAAAATTCCCAGAATTTTGCAACCCTACTATCAATCGGGTCCTAAAAGGACAGTGACACTTCTGTACCTCTGTTGGGGAAAGCAGGGTAGCGTATGGCTGCAGAGCAGGCAGCAGAAGTGCGGCCAAAACAGGCGGCCAATCAGACCAGGGCAAGAACTCCATATTCTCCAGGAGAAGCAGGGGGTATCTTGGAGATCTGCATATACTGTTCATTTCTGACCAAAGAAACTGAAGTTTCTGTTTTTTTCCCCTGAAGCTGTGCCCTGCACACTCCTGGGGTTCTTGGGGATCTGCATATACAGGGAGGTAAGAAATCAAACTGGTAGAGAAACTGATTGAAGTTTCTGTTTATTTTTCAGAGGCAGCTGAAAAAGACAACAGTTCCTGAATCTGCTGCAAGCTGCACACTCCTGGGGTTCTGCCTCATCACTGCTCCACACAGACTGGAACTCCACCATCATGGAGCACACACCACAGACGACATGTCCATGCACCTTCTTCTGCACCTCACCTCTATCACTATCACCATCACCAATCTTTTTCATTATTTTTTAATTCTTCTTTTGCACCTTACCTCTATCACCATCACTACACCAATCTTTTTAATTCTACATGTAAAAATATAAACTGCCATGACGTAAATACTAACTTGAGAAATTAATAATCATGTTGTTTCAAATAATCTCTTGCTATACAATTGACCAAATTTAATTTATCAAAGCACTACAATGGTCTAATACTGTGTGTCTAATGACTGTGTGGTTTATTATAATTTTATAATTTTATTTTTTTATCTGTACATTACAAACACAAATCCCACCACCCTTCTGGTGTTCAGTAAACTGAGTCTTTCAAACAAAGTATGATGGAACAAGACTAGTAAATTACTCAAACACAACAACAATAATAATAATTAAAAGTCCTAAGGCCCTACTTACCACTACTACCCTACTGGTTTTTGCAAACAATTATAAACAAAGTACTGACAGTAAAAGCAAAGTAAAAATAATAAAGAACTACTTTAAAAAATATGATGAATCAGAAATACAGTCTAGTAATTGTTAATAATTTAAATGACTATTATTGCTGAAAACAACTGATTCATAATGTCATTTCTACACAGGAATACACAGATATGTTTTAACGTAAAAAATAATACAAATAATGGCACATTGTTTAGTTAAACTGTTCAGAAAACACAGACTCATAACAACAAAGGATAATTGGAGGAAAAGTGTTGTGGATAGTTTGATATTTGGAACACAGAGAAAAACATTTTTAAGTTGCAGAACAAATCAAAAGATGCTGGCGGAGTTCTTCATACTATCTGTGAAGCTTGCTGGAGTTTATCTGAAGATGTTGGTGCTGGTAAAGTGGAAATGTGTAGCTAACTGAGGTTACTTGTTTGTTTATTGAAGGACCACACAATGGTTATTTAGGAAAAAAACACAGAAGCAAAAGAAGGATTTACATTGAAGTTCATTAATTCACATGATTTAAATTTAATTTAAACCCAGATATTAATAATGAATAATGAGTTAATTATCCAATGCTTTAACTTTATTTACTCATGTAAATGCCTGGTTTAACTCATGCATTCGCTAGTTTTACATAGCACAGAACCATTTTGTTGCCTGGGCTAGCTGTTTATCATCAGCTCTTTTTTTCATTTCTTGAAGTTTCTGCACGCGATCTGTGTTTCCGGTTTTCTTCACTTTCTCAATCAGATAGTCCAGATGCTGCAGTGTGTATACAGAGTCACTCTTCAAGGCGATCTCCTCCAGTTTATCCACACACTCATAACACTCTTCCACCAGTCTGATTTTCTCATTTTCCAGTTCACGTATGTCAGTCTCTATTTCATTCATGAAGCTCTTGATCTCTCCAGACTTTGTCTCGTATTTCTTTTTCAGATCTTCCATAGTCTTCTTGACTTTTCTGTTCTTTACCTCATAGATTTTCCTCTCTTTAACATGATCAGTGTAGTCACACTTTCCAGTACACACTGTGCACTTCCCCTCTGACATGGCACTACACTGGGATAGATCACTGACCCACCAGCATCCTGGGTAATGACAGTTCTCCTCAAAGACTCTACAGCAAGTGGCCTCTTTCTGTCCAAAGGGCCACCAGCTATATTCTAGTGGTACTTTTTCTTTATAGACCTCATCTACTTCATACTCAAAGTTATTATTGTCTCTCTTTTAACCACCACACATATACATTACATGTAGGCCTGAAATATTGCCCCATTGAATCCAATATTATTATCAGACAACGCGAGGTTGTGCAGGTTTATGTGAACACACTCTTTACCCATGAGCTATCTCAAAAAGGTTTACTTAAATTTGGCAAATTTTTTATGCAAACTTCACAAAGATGTCAAACATCTGAACGCCTTCCATGACAGATATGCTGTTTGCCATGGTCTGGTTTATGAACTTAAGCCATTTCTGACATAACGTTTTAGGGTGTACTTTATTGGCAAATGCACCATACATCTGGGCATTCATGATTTACAGGACACACTCACAAATTTCAATAAACATAGAGCAGCATCTATAAAAGCTACATCAAGTGTTTGCTAATGTCAAGCAATCAATAGTAATTTATTATTAAACTAAGGTAGCCTTAGCTGCCTTGATTTATGCCATAGCTTTCCTTTTAAAAGTTGCAATATCTGTGCTATGAGCTACCTTACACTTCAAAATAACTCCATCAGGAGCAGGAGTAAAATATGAGCTTTTATCAATTTAGGTCACATAAATTATAAAAAAAACAGTGTTATGTGACATTTAAGCTCACACCACTGACCACAAAGAACAGACAGAGCCATTTCAGCAACATGCCACAGCAGACAGCGAAGGTGTGCAAAGCAGTGGGGTGGAGCTACAAGGCCCACTATGCAGCAGCCAATTAGAGCAATAAAAAACTCCAAGATACAAGAATGCTGTCACATCCCCAAATGGTGAGACACAGACACACAGACCTTAACACAATATCTTCTGTGTCTTACAGGAGCAACGTCTTAGTGCCAGAGGGCAGCCTCTGACTTCCTGATCAATGACCTGGTGAAGAGCCAACTTTACTATGCTCAACCTCACAAAAGGGTATTGGCAGGTCTCCTTAGCTCCAAAATCCAAACTAAAGACCACCATCAGGCCACTGGCAATACTAGTTTCTCCCTTCTGGCCTTCATGGAGCACCCATGACATATCAGCATC
Source organism: Hemibagrus wyckioides (assembly GCF_019097595.1). Lineage (NCBI taxonomy): Eukaryota > Metazoa > Chordata > Actinopteri > Siluriformes > Bagridae > Hemibagrus > Hemibagrus wyckioides. The sequence continues at coordinate 1,837,884 of NC_080710.1, read as the reverse complement.
TCATGGACATCATGTTAAAACCCCACTGCTAGTATGCTGCAAACTACTTGGAGGATGTTGAGATCCATTCCTCTACCTGGACCGATCAGAACTTTCACATCTATGGAAAATGAGCACTTTGACATGCATGCCTCCTTTTGCCATAGTCTAATCTTGTTTGTGACTAATGATACAATTCATGCTACATAACCTCTTATCACATACAATATGTATAAATCTAAATAAGTTAGCTTACAGTTCGCCTACCATCTGAACCGCTCAACCGATTATGCCATCTCCCACCTCCTTCACACATCACTCACTCACCTGGACACTAGAAAGTGGAATTATGTTAGAATGCTGTTTGTCAACTACAGTTCAGCGTTTAACACTATAATCCCCTCCACACTCACCACCAAGCTGGAGCACCTGGGACTCAGCTCATCTCTTTGTCAGTGGATCTCCAATTTCCTAACTGGCAGGCCACAGGCAGTAAGGATGGGCAGACATGTCTCAGCCTCACTCACCCTCAGCACTGGAGCCCCCCAAGGTTGTTTTCTGAGCCCCCTGCTGTACTCTTTGTACACGTATAACTGCATGGCCACTACCAACTCCACCCACATCATCAAGTTTACTGACGACACCCTTGTGGTTGGATTGATCTCCGACAACAATGAGACGGCCTACCTGGAGGAGATTAAGACTCTGGAGAACTGGTGCCAGAGGAACAACCTCCACCTTAATGTCAGCAAGACTAAGGAGCTGATAGTGGACTTCAGCAGAAAGCAGGAGAGGAACTACCAGGTCCCTGTGATCAATGAGAGCCCAGTGGAGAGAGTGGAAAGCTTCAGATACCTCGGTGTTTACATCATGCCAGCATGAGATCAGCTCCTTAGTCTTGCTGACATTGCTGACTAGGCTATACAGTCTCTCAACCAGAACTCCACATAGGACTCACTGAATGGACTTGCAATGCTTCCCACACATGTGTTGGAAAACACCAAACTGTACTGTACATTTGCACATTACAGGACTGTGGCACGCACACAAGCTGGGTCCGCAAGGTGGTGGGAATGAACACTTTATCTGGAGGGCAGTTGGGCAGAGGCGCTTCAGAGTGCTGGGCTTGTTTGATCTCCCTAAGTATGTCCCATTGAACTGGTGCTATGAGAACAGATGGAGGTAGGATGGGCTCAGAGAATGCAGGTTGACTTGTGGCGTCATGGAGTCTAGAGAGAGCATCAGCTTTGCCATTCTTAGAGCCGGGTCGGGTTGCCTCAGCTGGTGTGAGCTTTGTGGAAAAGAAGGAACATGGGTGGACCTTCCCGGAACTAGGTTGTCGCTGTGGCAGGACTGCTCCTATCCCACTACTAGAGGCATCTACCTCGACAATGAAAGGAAGATCAGGTCTGGGATGGCAGAGGATGGGAGCGGAAGTGAAGCTTTACTTTAACTGTTGGAAAGCTTTCTTGGCAGAGTCAGTCCACCTGAGATGATGTGGTTTCCCTTTCAATAGAGATGTTAGAGGGCTCGCAATGGTACTATAGTTACGAATAAAGCAGCGGTAGAAGTTGGCAAACCCCAAAAACATTCTAGGTCTTTGACTGTGGTAGGCTCAGGCCAGGCTGTGATCACTGACACTTTACACTGGTCCATCTCCACTCCCCCTTGAGAAATGACATAACCCAGAAAAGACACAGATGTCTGGTGTAACTCACACTTCTCCAGTTTAGCATACAGATGATGTTCCACAAGCCGACGGAACAGCTCGAACATGCTTGATGTGTTGCTTATGATCGGGGGAGTAGATGAGGATGTCATCAATGTATGCGATGACATAGCAATTCAACATATCATTGGAGACTCCTTTATCAGGGACTGAAATACAGCAGGATTATTCATGAGGCCATAAGGCATAACTTGGTACGCGTAGTGTCCGTGAGTAGTATGAAAGACTGTCTTCCATTCGTCCCCCTTCCTGATCCTGATCAGATTGTAGGCGCTTTGTAGATCTAGCTTGGTGAACACCTTGGCCCCTTGGAGCTGTTCAAGGGTGGCAGGAATGAGTGGTAGAGGATAGGGGTAGGGAACTGTTATCGCGTTCAGTCCCCGGTAATCAATACATGGACGAAGACCGCCATCTTTTTTTTTCCACAAAGAAGAAGCTTGCTGTGGCTGGGGATGTAGACGGTCGGATATATCCAGTAGCGAGAGCCTCTTGTATGTATTCTTCCATGGCTTGCTTCTCAGGAATGGAGAGAGGGTAAACTTTACTCTTAGGTGGTGTGGTATGAGTTGACGCAATCCCAGGGCTGATGTTGGGGAAGCTTCGCTGCTCTCTCTTAACTGAATACTTCCTGGAGGTCATGATATTCCCTAGGAAGAATGGTGGTGGCTGTGGCGATGGGAATTTCAATGGATGTGGAACAGCATGAACGTGAAAGATGAAGTGCAATACAGTTCTTGTGGCAGTGAGAAGACCACTTTTAGATGTCTCCTTCCCTCCATGAGAGGAGTGGATCATGGCTTTGTAAGCAAGGAAGGCCCAGGACAACAGGGTTGGATGGAGATGCGATAACAAAGAAGACGGTGGTTTCACGATGAAATAATCCGATCTGAAGACCAATGGAGATCGTCTGATGGCGGATTAAGCCTTCTCCTATGGGTTGGTCTTTTATGGCAGTTTAATGGAGGAGTATATGGAATTACAGGAATCTTGAACTGTTTAACCAGGTGTTGTGCACAGTCCGTATTCAGGTGAGGGCTCCCTCTGGTGGTCTGGACCTGTGAGTACCGTGACAATACTTCTGTATAATACAGTTGTTTACATTTTACATTTTTATATAGTTAAGTATAATACAGTATAATAGAGTTGTTTACATTTTACATATCTTATATTTCTTACATATATTCTATATTTTATATACATATTCTGTATACACAGATACCCTACCTTACTTTATTTATATTTTTATTTTATTTATATTGTATTCTATTTTTATTTACATACTGTGAATTGTAGTTTTTTTATATTTTATAATTGTAGTTTTTTTTTATATATTCTATTACGTTTTTTATATTTTACATTTTATCCCTGTCTTTTCTGTCCTTATTCCTTTTCCTTTTCAAGGGTCAAAGCAAATAGTCATGTAAGCATTTCACTGCATATCATACTGTGTACAATTATGTATGTGACCAATAAAATTTGAATTTGATTTATTACATACTTATTCGTACCCCAAGTGGCTATTATGCGATTTTGTGATTATGTGACAGTTAGGGACACTGTGTGGTCAGCTTGAGTTTTGGAAAAACTACTTAAACTAATAAATTATATAACGAATAAATTAACTGAATCATATAAATAATATTTTATTAGAAGACCTTTTCTATTAGAAATAGCGTGTCAGCATGTCTGATGGACAATTCATCTTGGATGACAGCTCATCAGCTGATACTCAATCCCAGCAAACCTGAACTGCTGTTCATCCCAGGTGATTCATCCCCAGGTACACAGGTACATGCCTTCTTGATGTTGGTGGGCTTTTACTGACATTTTGTAACAAAACTTCCCCTCTTTAGCCTCCTTCCTCTTAGACCTCACAAAAAACTGTACTGGACTGGTACAGTGGACAAACGAAATAGAGCAATCACAAGCTCCCCTGTGCTGAGGAATTCAGTCTCCCCTTTGTCATCCACATAGGCAGCCTTACCACCAATGCCACCACCAGCCCACTCCTTAAGCCATAGGCTACAGTCAGGGGTGGACTGGCCATCAGGAGCACCAGGACATTTCCCGGTGGCCTGATGGTTCTTCTGGCCTGCCGTTGTGCAATTGATTATCTTGATGTGCGATAGGCTGTTAGGCAGCTAGGAATGAATTGACAGACCTCTTAATCTTTGAATCAGGAAATCAGACAGAGAAAATGACATCACCACATGACCCAATGTCAGCGATGCACCACCTAATTGGCTATTTCCTGAGGCAATTAATATGAAGCGGTGCTTCACAGACCGATAGGTGTATTAGGTCAAAGTACCGTGAGAGTGACTTAAGAGTGTGTGCTCGAATATGCACTAGAATCGCTCTTGCGATACTTTCGTGTCTTCATTTAGCAGATGGATGCTTTCATCCAAAGCGACTTACAATAGATAAAATCAAACCCACAAACGAGCAACATGTAAGTGCTGTAACAAGTCTCGTTTAGTCTAACACAGCACATTAATAAAAAGAATAAAAGGTAGATAGAAAAGAGTGCCAGTGTTAGTGCATCAAGATTTTTATATAATAAATAAATCATTGAAGTAGAAAAGAGAGTGTAAGTGTTAGAGGGTCATTTTTTAAAAATAAATAATGACCTGCACACATGCATCTACAGCATGGCTAACTATCACCTAATAAGTCCACTTTGTGCAAGCTAAATGTGTTATTATATTTTTAAAAATATATATATAATGATAGAAGTTTTAAAAGAGCATCGTGCAACATCTTAGAAAATGGTAAACTAGCACACTGTTTTATGTGCTTTTATGATTTATGAGATCATCAGTAGTAGGACTGTAATATACAAATAATATAAGTTTATATAATAAATGAATAAATATATATGAATAAATATATTCATATTTCAGAGCAACTAGATGTGCAGAGAGAGAGAGAGAGATTCAGGGACAGATGAAAGAGACAGTGAAAGCCTTGATAATCCATTTGATAATTTTGCCCATCCTCTGTCCAAGAACTTTGATTTATTTTTCTTATACCATTGAGTGAACATTGAGTGTTATCTGTTACTTACACTGTCATAGCTTTTGTTAAGTGTGTGTTTCTGATACTTTTGATATACTGTACTTGATCATTGGAAATACATAAAGTATACATATTTCAACATTTGAATGTGTATCTCTTATTATCTCTTTTTTAAAGTGTAAGCCAATTTTATATTTGTCTGTGGTGTGGTAGTATAGATGGTGTATCCTAGAGAGTTTTTGAGGGTTCATTCTGGCCTCTTTATTCTTTAATAATTCGTCTGGTAGTCTACCTGTTACATCGACTAATAGGGTTAGCCTACAAGATTAGCAGTCAGGTGGATTACATGAATAGGGTAGTGGTGACACCAGCAGCAAAGGTGGCCTGGGATGGAGTCCAATTCTCGACCTGAATTACTGTCCCAGTCCGCTGGTAGTTGCAGTTATGTCTGGGACCTTTTTTTTTGTTGCACTTTGCCATGCTTGTTTTGGAGCTAATAAACAGATTTTATGTTCTGTACATGCCTCTCCGTGAGCTTTAAGTGCATGGAGTTCTCCCAGCCAAACAACAGACATCAGTCTATGTCAAAGATGGTCACCCATAGCATCTGCCCAATCAGGAGATGTGCGGAGAATTTCAAACTTTAGTGTCCTTCCGGAATTTGTGAAATATAGGATTAGGATTTCTAGAAATCAGTGAACGGTGTGGCATGAAAAATGGTGTGATCATATTTGATCACATACAAGTTTACTATGACCCTTATTACTGCTAAAATAAGTGGTACCAACAGTACTTAGAGCTATTTGTCACATCTTATTATATAATTACAATTTATATGTCAATATTCTTTGTTTTCAGTAAATGTGCACTGTTACTGTTTTCCTTCAATAATAACTCAAAGTAAGCTTGATATTGACTGAAAAACTTTTCTTCTGAAGCTGTCTATTCAGCTCTTCTATGGAAAGAGGTTGATTGTTGTGCCAGTTGACCCTGCCATCAGTGACAATGAGGACTCAGAGAAAGACAATGATGTTGCAGTACCCCAACTTCATCCAACTTACCTACAACCTGGACATTCCATGCCCGAGTGACATGGGCCACTCGGCCAAGAGTAAGTATGTGCAGCTTGCAGTGGAGGAGTTTGAGGATGACAATGATGACAACAAAGATGAGAATGAGAACAAAGTCAAGTCAGCACCACATGCTAAGGGGCCCACCAAGAATGGGAAGCCAGCAGCCAGGCTAACCACCTGGAAGAAGGTTGACCTGGACAACCAAGACCTGCCTGAGCACCAGCACTTTCCCCCTGACTTCAATGAGATATTCCTCTCTAAAGTGCGCTCACTTTGCAACAAAATGGATGAGCTGACCCTGACTTCCCTACATCTTTTGTCTTGTGCTTCACAGAAACATGGCTGTGTGATCTTATACCAGACTCTGCGCTACAACTGGGTGGATTTAATCTTTTTAGAGTGGACAGACACAGAGCTTTCTGGCAAAACAAAAGGTGGTGGAATCTGTTTCTTTATTAACAACACTTAGTGCAATGATGTGAAAGTACTGTCTCAACTCTGTTCCCCGGACCTGGATGCTTTCACCATTAACTACAAGCCCTTTTACTCGCCCCGTGAGTTCTCCTCATTCGTTCTCATCGGTGTTTACATCCCGCTGCTAGGCAATGTGTGCGAAGTGCACCGTGCATTGGCTGACGAGATACTGTGTGGAATGGTCAAACCCGGATGCCTTGGTTATTGTCCTAGGAGACTTTAATAAATGTAATCTCTCCCAAGAATTGCCCAAATACAAATAGTTTATTAAGTGGTCAACCAGAGAGGGGAACATACTGGACCATTGCTACACCACATAAGCTGTGCTTATCGTGCTATCCCTCGTGCTGCACTGGATCATTCCGACCACATCATGGTGCATTTGATTCCTGCATACAGACAGAAACTGAAACACTGCAAACCTGTTGTGAGAACATCAAAGAAGTCTGGAAGTCTACAAGCCTAGAGCCCCCCACTCTGTGAATGACCTTCACCTGGCCAACAACCTGAATGAGTACTACTGCTGCTTTGATAGACAGAGGGACAGACCTGACCTCCCCCAATCCTCCCCCCACGGCCATTGATCAGCAGTAGCCCCCCCTACACTTCCATAGGGGTGGTCCATACCTGGATCACCCACACGGCTCCACACCTCAGCACCACCCTCCCCCTCACACCTCTCACCATCAAAGAGGAAGATGTGAATAGGCTGTTTAAACATCTGAACACCCACAAGGCTACAGGCCCAGACTCTGTCTCCCCCTCCACCCTGAAGCTCTGTGCCAATCAGCTGTCCCCAGTATTCACAGACATTTTTAATACCTCACTGGAGACCTGCAATGTGCCAGCCTGCTTCAAGACCTCAGCCATCATCCCAGTCCCCAAAAAGACAAGGATCACAGGACTTAAATGATTACAGACCCATCACGCTGACTTCTGTGGTCATGAAGTCTTTTGAGCACCTCGTGTTGTCCTATCTCAAGGACATTACAGACCATCTCCTGGATCCACTACTGTTCACCTAAAGAGCCAACAGCTCTTTAGAACATGGCCCTCCACTTCATCTTCCAACATCTAGACTCCCCAGGATCCTATGCCAGTATACTGTTTGTGGACTTCAGCTCTGCGTTTAACACGATTGTCCCAGTTCTGCTTAGAGACAAGCTCTCCCAGCTGAATGTGCCTGACTCCTTGTGCAGTTGGATCACAGACTTCCTGACAGATAGATGGTAGTTTGTGAGGCTGGGTAAGCATGTCTCTGACTCCTGGAACATCAGCACTGGATCCCCCAAGACTGTGTCCTTTCTCTTCTGCTATTCTCCCTGTAGACCAACGGCTGCACATCTGGTCACCAGTCTGTCAAACTTTTGAAGTTTGCTGATGACACCACCCTCATCAGCCTCATCTCTGATGGGGATGAGTCAGCCAACAGAAGTGAGATGGACCATGTGGGAGATAATTTTGTAATTGCGGGTATATGTACACTATATTGCCAAAAGTATTCGCTCACCCATCCAAATAAACAGAATCAGGTGTTCCAATCACTTCCATGGCCACAGGTGTATAAAATCAAGCACCTAGGCATGCAGACTGTTTTTACAAACATTTGTGAAAGAATGGGTCGCTCTCAATTCCAGCGTGGAACTGTGATAGGATGCCACCTGTGCAACAAATCCAGTCGTGAAATTTCCTCGCTCCTAAATATTCCACAGTCAACTGTCAACTGTATTATAAGAACGTGGAAGTGTTTGGGAACGACAGCAACTCAGCCACGAAGTGGTAGGCCACATAAACTGACGGAGCGGGGTCAGCGGATGCTGAGGCGCATAGTGCGAAGAGGTCACCAACTTTCTGCAGAGTCAATCACTACAGACCTCCAAACTTCATGTGGCCTTCAGATTAGCTCAAGAACAGTGCGCAGAGAGCTTCATGGAATGGGTTTCCATGGCCGAGCAGCTGCATCCAAGCCATACATCACCAAGTGCAATGCAAAGCGTCGGATGCAGTGGTGTAAAGCACGCCGCCACTGGACTCTAGAGCAGTGGAGACGCGTTCTCTGGAGTGACGAATCGCGCTTCTCCATCTGGCAATCTGATGGACGAGTCTGGGTTTGGCGGTTGCCAGGAGAACGGTACTTGTCTGACTGCATTGTGCCAAGTGTAAAGTTTGGTGGAGGGGGGATTATGGTGTGGGGTTGTTTTTCAGGAGCTGGGCTTGGCCCCTTAGTTCCAGTGAAAGGAACTCTGAATGCTTCAGCATACCAAGACATTTTGGACAATTCCATGCTCCCAACTTTGTGGGAACAGTTTGGAGCTGGCCCCTTCCTCTTCCAACATGACTGTGCACCAGTGCACAAAGCAAGGTCCATAAAGACATGGATGACAGAGTCTGGTGTGGATGAACTTGACTGGCCTGCACAGAGTCCTGACCTCAACCCGATAGAACACCTTTGGGATGAATTAGAGCGGAGACTGAGAGCCAGGCCTTCTCGTCCAACATCAGTGTGTGACCTCACAAATGCGCTTCTGGAAGAATGGTCAAAAATTCCCATAAACACACTCCTAAACCTTGTGGACAGCCTTCCCAGAAGAGTTGAAGCTGTTATAGCTGCAAAGGGTGGACCGACGTCATATTCAACCCTATGGATTAGGAATGGGATGTCACTTAAGTTCATATGCGAGTCAAGGCAGGTGAGCGAATACTTTTGGCAATATAGTGTATGAGGTGTGTGTTTGATGTTGTGTGAAATAATCAGGGGACAGCAGAAGTGAGTTCTCAGGTAAGGTTTATTCATTAGATCGTTTGAGCTTAAGAACAATATAGGGTTTAACGAGGCATGTAGCTCTGTCGCGGGCCTTGCATACAGGCTGCAAGGGCTTTGGAGAACGGGCAGCTGTATCGATGATGTCAGTCTGGCAGGCCTTCTCTGCAGTACCAGGCTTTCCAAACTTGGACCAATCAATGGCAGAGATGCACCCTAGATTATCATGGTCAATCTTCGCTCCACTGGTACCTTGAGCGGCAGTGATCTCATCATGAAGTAGACGCAACGCGTGCTGGACGGTGATGGTGGTACCAGGTGAAATGTCTAGAGTACATACGTAGAAGACAGCAGATAAATCAGAAAAGCCGTGAAGTGTAGAGTGTAATGTAGAAAAAATAAAGAAGGGTGTTGGCCCCTAAAGAACTGAGAACTTACCCATGCTGTCTCCTGAGGAAGAATGAGGTGTTGGAGAGAGTGAGGCCGAAGACAATCCCACTGGTGGGGGCGGAAATGCCCAATTTTTAATATAATGATTTAGGAAAGTTTAATTATAATGGTATTCTAAAAGTTGTAAATTCAAAGATAATGGTGTAAAAAAAGAACCTAAAAGGTCCAAAAAAGAAAATGGGTGGGATTGTCTTGGCAAAAGACCAGTGACGTGTTACATTGGAGAGATAAGGGAAATGTATATAAAGGCTGTAGTTGGAGTTCCCCTGGCAGAGATTGTTGGGACGATCATGCGTGAGCATCTCAATTCTTGTGTCAGCGCTGATTACAAATAAAATCTCTTATCTGCATTGATCTAGTCTGCTTGATTGGCTTATTTAGTTTGGAGGCCTAATTAACTGTGAGTCTCACACAGACTGAGCTGTTGGGTCGGTGTGGAGCTGGAGTCAGATTTTTTGTAGTGAGTACAGTAGAATTTTTATTCCACATTGTTTTAGTGACCCCGACGTGATCTCAAAGAAAACGTGATTGGCGCAGAGAGAACAGCAGAGCCCCAGACCCAGGACCTGAGGCTGCGGCCACCACCCACGGACCAGACACGGGATCCATCTAGGACAGAGGTAAGGCAGAAGCCTGTTTAATCAAATTTCTGCATTAGTTGTGTGTGGTCTGGGGAGGCGGAGGCGCTCGGCCCGGGGTCGGATCAGCTCTGCACCAAGCTATTGAGGCAGAGAGGCAGAGCGAGTGTAAGTTAAAACTGCATAGAGTGACATGATAAATTGCATGCTTTGTACTGAAAAAGCCTAGATGATGTCAGATGTATGAATGTGTAAAGGCCTGTATGATCGAAAGTCCTGGTGGGTTCCAGGTGGTATGAGAGAAATTCCTGCGAAAAAGACCTTATTTGGACGCAAACGGAGCGTTTAGTAGCAGAACAGTAAGTTCTGTGAATGTGAACACTGTCACTGGAAAAAGAAAAATGAGTGTCAAGTAGCAGGTGGTAAAAGAGAAGAATAAAATTCCTGGATCCGGGTGGTAGTGAAAGGAAATAAGAGAAGAAAAGAGAAACATAGTGAAAATTCCCGGATCTAGGTGTAAGAGTAAAAAGAGATAAAGAGAATATGAAGAGAAAAAGGGCTAAATAGAAAAGTCCTGGATCCAGGCGGTAGGAAATAAAGAAAAAAAACGAAGAATAAGGAGAGAGGCCTGATGTCTGTCTTTATCTGTTGTCTGTCCTGATTGTATTGCTTGCAGCGTGTGGGTGTGTTGAGTGCGAGGGGCTGTGTGAGCGTGAGTGCATGAGGAAAATAAATGGCGATTGAATGTGCACACTGTAAATAGCACTGTATTAACCTTTTTGTCTACTAACACTATTACTGTGAGAGTATAGGAAAGCCAGTGTATACATGCATGCACAGTGATATGGAATGTGATATATGAAACAGGTGGGGATGATAGGGCTGAAGTTGAAAAGAAACTGCAACAGAGTGGGAAAATAAAGCAGAAGCCTTTGTGAGAGTAGAGGAATTACCGTGCATGGATGTAATCATACTAAGGTTTGATATATATGTTTTAGAGGTGCACCACGTGAGAAATGAAGGAAAAGTAAGGGTAGTGATGGTGTGAACCAGAATAGCCTTTAGGATAAATCTTATAGTGAAGTGGGCGTCCACATACCGTAAGTGAGGACCTAGTGCCAAGTGTGAGCAAATGTTTCATCTCGAACTATTGTACGTCCATTGAATTGGAAGGATACGTGTATCTGTCGCAAGTATAATTGTTCCACCCTCTACTGACGTGAAAGTGTGGTTTGACATCCATGGGGTCCGTGTGAAGATGTAGCACACTTTGGGACACTACTGCTCCTGAATGGTGGAAGTGTTTGTATCAGCATACACGGGACGGCACCGTGTAAGTGCTTACTTCACCGTTCCGGAGGAGCTAAGTGAGGAAATTCCTAATATTATCATGGAAAGAGCAGAGACTCGCGGATTAGAGCTACGTCTTAGCAGTCCACTACCTTCAAGCGAATTGGGTATAGGTTTCCAAACAGGTTTGAAAGGGAGTTCGCGGAGGCAGCACTAGAGTTGTTGAGGAAGGAAGCAGGAAAACTCCTGGTTAGGGTCAATTTAGTGTGGCCCATGACCCCAAGAGGTCCTCAATACACGGAAGTTTGGATTAGCGTGTGGAAGTTGGGACAGGATCGTAGATTGTGGAAGTGTTTCATTGCAGGAAGTTTAACAGTAGACCCTCAGGTGATGATGAAGAATTAAAAAAAGAACAGGAGAGTGTGTGTGTGCAAAAAGATTGAGTGCTTTCTGGAATGTTGGATAGGTGTGTGTGTGTGTGGAGGCATTGTGCCAAGAGAGAGTGAGTGAGAGCGGAGACCTCCCTGCTGGATGGAGGAATTTCACACAGAATAAGTGAGGGGAAAGAGTTGTACATATGAACAGGCTGAAGAATTCAGCGGCTAGAGACATGGTTTGTGGATTTGGGACAAAATCAAAAGTGACTGAAAGCAGGCTTAGCGAGGGATGGATATTGTGCAATCAGCAGAGGGGAATATTCAGAAAGAATCCACCTAAAACTTGGTTCTGCATTCTATTGGGCCACTCAGTGGATTGTAAAAAGTGTGACCCAGATAATACAACATTACCTTTATTGAAGTATTGAACTATCATACTGACACCATATACTGCATGCGCATTACTGTTTTCTTCAGCTGTATGGCTTCTTGCCAAGACTTAGAAACAAGGGGAATATGCACACACTTTTGGGATGAGCGGACATATAAAGATAGAGAGGGAGTAGAGCACTGGCAGCCAGAGGATTTGATTAGGGATAAATTGTGGGCCCTGACAAAGTTTGACGGACTGTATACCTTACAGAGAACTTTCCCTGACTTAGACTGATACGAAGCCTTGAGGAAGATTTGGAGGCCCAAGTTGTTGAGTCCTATATTGAGGGCACTAGTTGACCCAACCAGTTGAGCCCAGCAGCGTAGCCATCACCATATTTGATTTTATCAGTGATCCATATAAGGAGGATGATGAACCCCTGGTAGAATTATTCCAGCCCAGACCAAGCCAGTCCAACTATTGTTCGGGATTGACAGCAACTGTGTCAGTAGAACCGCGACAACAAATCAGCGTCGCACTGACGTGGTCAGAAGGACACAGGAGCCCAGGAGAGAGAAGTAGTGCATACAGGGCACAACAGGGGTGCATCATGAGTGAAGGGAGGAGACAGCCTACACCAGTTGACATCATAATAGCGCAACACAAACCTGATGAGAAGTATGTCAGGAAATGTATGAGAAAATGGCATGACAGGACCCAGGGGACATGGCAGTGGCCAGTGGAAGGAACATTCGATGAAAAGGCCTGCTCAGAAGTGAGGGAAATGCTGAGACACTGGAAACCAAGCAAAGATGATGATAAATCCAGAGGAAATAAGTATAGGCAATTAAAGATTCTGGAATGGTTCATGAGAGAAGGGAAGAAGATCAGAGAAGTGGAAGAAGCGGTGAAACAAGAGATAAAGAAGGAAGAAGAGCAGAGGAGAGAGGAAGAGAAAGACCACCGCCGATCTACTGTCCACCACCTAACTACAACGAGCCAATGGCAGGCAGGGGACAAATGGGAATTTATCCAACCTTAACGGACTGCTATGCTGATTGGACAGGATGGGAAGACGTGGAAATATCAGTGGAAAACCCAATTAAAGGAAAAATTAGAAGGAGCAAAGAAACGGGGAGATCACAGTGAAAATGAGGAAGAAGGGGAGGCAGAGGAGATACTGCAAAGAGCAAAGAAAGAGAGTGAAGAGTATTTGCAAAGGGGAAAAGAATTCACACACTCAACACCAGCGGGAGACAGTGCTGAGAGATATACCTCAACGTGTGAGAGTGGGCCTACAGCGCCCCCTATGCTCCTGGGAGAATGGGAAAGAGATGAACCAATGAATGAGAAACAGAGTGTACATAATCAATCCTGAACGGAAAAGGCAACAGGGCCACCGGAAAAACAACCATGTGCTGAATACTGGCAAGGAGATCCGGAGAGACAAGTTAGAGGAGTACTGTACATAGAGCCAAGGGAAGATGCAATAAAGAGACAGAGGGACACCAAAGAGCAGCAGGTGAGGGATAGTGTTCATAATTTCACGCAGCAGCTGGAAGACTTAGAAGAGCGTCTACAAAACTCAGTCACAGCATTGGAGGAGCAGCTGGAACGGGAACGCACGCGACCAAGAGCCTTAAGGGACAAGAAGTCATTAAGAGCATTAAGAGATATGGGTTTGATGAAGAGGAAGAGGTTCAAATGAATCCACTAGTGACAAAAGGGAGAGATGTGCAATATGTTCCATGTGCATTTATGGATATGGTAGGATTAAGCTCACAGCTACCGGAGATGTGTAATGGAGGACAGAGGTGGATTACAAAGTTTGAAGAAAAGACAGCAGGACATACCTTGTCGATAGGAGATGTGAAAGCCATATTAGCCCAAACAATAGGGAAAGCAAAGACAGCTGAAATACTGGATGAAGCTGGACTAAAAGGAGCAATGGATCTACCAGGCTGGGATGCTATAGCACTGGGGACATGGAGAAATAGGTTCTGGAATGAAATAAGGAAAACCTACCCCACAAAAATGGACCCAGGACAATTGGAACACATGATTCTGAAGGAAGAAGAAAATGTAGTAAAATTCATTCATGATTACCAGAATAAATGGAAGGAAAAGACAGGTGGAACATGGGATGAGACGGACACAAGTAAGGGACTGTTTAAATTAATGCTGAAGAAATGTCTGCCTGAACAAGTCCAAACCTTGTTGGATGAGGTGGTCGGTCTAAACTCCATGCCTTGGGATACATACAAAGCACATGTGATACATTATGTGGAACAATACAGAAAGAAACAAAAGGACGAGAAAACAGCCTCAGAGGCCCTACTGACACAGCTATACAAAACACAGCTTGGCGAGTTGACAAGAGCCAGACAGAAAGAAAAGGAGAGAGAAAAAGCAGGAAAAATACAAGCCGCAGTAGTTATTCCAACAGGCCAAGAACTTGTACAGAATAACCAAATGCTGCCGCAACAAGGACAAACACCACAGCAGCCGCAAATGATGCCACAACCGCAGGTGATAGCACCAAACTCACAGCATCCACAAAACAATCAGGTGTACCCAATGGCCCAACCCATCAATGTCCAGATTGGGGGTGCTCAAGGAAGATTTAGAGGACGACCAATGAGAGGTCGTTGGCAAGGGAGAAGACAGCCGTGGGAACGGTGGGGATCGGAAGACCATCAAAACAACAGGCTTCTCAGGGATCTCACAGATCTTACATTTCACAGAGCCTCAGATACTAACATTAGAAGACACCACTATTGTGGCACCGCTTTTGTACTCACCCTCTACACCAGTCAATTTATTGGGGTGAGACCTTTTGTGTAAATTTAAGGCCAGAATTCAGTGCAGTCCTACAGGTCTCTGGGTGACTTTCCCAGACAGAACCACAGCAGAACAATATCTCATGGTAGGGACACAGGCAGACACAGAGTGTAGCACAGTGTATTGGCTACAGAATGATAATCCTATGTTATCAGAGTTGCAGGCCAGCTATTTACAGTGGAAACCATGGATACAGGCCATGCGGCCGGATTACACCGAACCTAAGAGCCCAATGCACTGTACCATGTGTTTTGACCCAGACAGTACCAATGAAGAATATGCAACACTGTGGTCAGACATGTTGGAAGGAAAATTGTTTGATGTGGTGACAACAGACATCTTCGTGGGCCCTGAAGGGATGGCAGCACCAGTTCAGCTACCCAACAACTTAAAGAGCTGGTACCAGATTACAAACTCAATACCACACATCACACTGATGGTAGCAGGAGGCCACGAATCAAAAGACCTGGGACCAATGCTCAAAGAAACTAGCCAGGTGCTGGAATGGAAACCAACCATCAATCAGTACATGCACACCTCACAGGATGGAAAATTTATGGGCATTTCTCAAAAAGGCACAGACACTTTAAGGGCCACACAAACTTTGATAGAAAAGAAAATGTCACCTACCTATCAGTTACCACTTTCAGATGACAAAGACATCACAACAGATAAACAGTCAGATACAGAAACTGAAGAGCTTTTAGCCATGATCCCAAGTGTGCTCTGGACTCAGCACTCAACAGACGTAAGGCTCATTAAATCAGCAGGACAGGTTTTGATAAAACTTAAACCTAATGTCAGGTACCCGTATCAGAAACAATATCCACTAACACCACAGGCCCAGGCAGGGATAGGGCCCACACTCGAAGGATTATTAGAGGCAGGAGTTTTAATACCAACACATAGCCGCTGTAACACTCTGATATTCCTGGTCAGAAAACCTAACTCAGATAAATGGCGACTTGTGCATGATTTACGTGCTATTAACCATATAGTTGAGGCAAAAGCGCCAATAGTCCCAGATCCACATACATTACTCTCCAACATTCCAGGCGATACTAAGTGGTACACGGTCATTGATTTGTGTTCAGCATTTTTCAGTATTCCACTGCATCCAGATTCACAACATTTGTTTGCGTTCATGTATAATGGCCAACAGTACACATACACGAGATTGCCCCAGGGCTATTGTGAAAGCCCATCGATCTTTAATCGAATAGTGGCTAAGGATCTAGCTTCATTGGATATTGACAGTCTTCTCCTGACATATGTTGATGACATCTTGATTTGTAGCCCAACCAAAGAGCAGTGCCGGGCAGACTCCCTAAAAGTATTGAGACTTCTGGCAGAAAACAGACATAAGGTGAGCAAGGAAAAGTTGCAGTTCTGCAAACAGGAAGTAGAATATCTAGGAAGAGTTTTGCATGGCACCAGTCGTAATCTGTCGCCTACGCATCTAGAGGCGGTCTGTAAAGCCCCTAAACCGCAAACAGTTGGTCAGATGTTCCTGGGTATGGTTGGCTATAGCAGACAGTGGATAGTAGATTTTGCATTGAAGGTGGCTCCACTCCGAGCGTTGATAAAGGCAGCTGATCAGAAGAAAGCTGCATTGGTTTGGACGACGGAGGCCGTTGCAGCTTCCGAAATGCTGAAAGAGGATCTTTGTACAGCACCAGCGCTAGCAAGTCCTGATTACGGTAAGCCATTCTTCCTGTACGTATCAGAAAAGCAAGGCTTCGCTAATGCCATGCTAGCTCAACAACAGGGGCCAGGCAAGCAGCCTGTTGCTTACTTTAGCTGCAGATTAGACAACATTGAGAGTGGAATGCCACCATGTTATCGTGGATTAGCAGCAGCAGCCTTTGCGTATCAAAAGGCGTCAACCATCACAATGGGCCATCCTACTATACTGTACACTACACACGCGTTACACGCATTGCTAACCAGTCCGACGTTCGTTATAACTCATGCGCGGAAAACGGGTTATGATGTAATTCTCTCCTCACCAGAATTGACTATTCAAAGATGCCAGACAGTTAATCCAGCTGATAGAATGATGACCCCACTGGATGGTGAACCATACGATTGTCAGCAAACATCAGCCACGTACTCAAAAGCACGTCAAGACCTTGAAAATCAGCCTTTACCACATTCGGATGTAACCTTTTTTGTTGATGGCTCGTGCTTTAGAGGCCCGGACGGGAACTTGGTGGGTTACGCCATAGTAGCGCCCAGTAATGATTTGACTAGCTTCGTTACCGTTCAGTCTACGGTTGTTTCACAACCATGTTCTGCACAATTGGCTGAGTTGAAAGCACTCGCCGCAGCTTGTAAGCTAGCTGCAGGGAAATCTTGTACTATTTTCACGGATTCTCAATATGCTTATGGTGTGTGTCATTACTTCGGCCCCACATGGGCCCAGAGAGGGTTATTGAGAGCAGATGGCTCTCCTGTTACACATGGAATGGCCATAACTGATTTGTTGCATGCTATTACTCTGCCAGCTAAACTAGCCATCGTCAAATGTTCAGCGCACAAAACAGACGGTTCTTTTGTTACCAGCGGAAACACTGCAGCAGATGAGGCAGCAAAACTAGCAGCTTTAGGACATACCAACATTATGCTAGTGACGGACTCTGAAGGTGATGACTACCCAGAAGCGGACCTAACCTCCTTAGCCGCAGTGCAAAATTCGGCCTCGGTGTACAAGATATCTAAGTGGATATGTATGGATAAGTGGAAACTGATGAGGAGCTGAGGACTGTAAAACCAGGAGACTGGGTGTATGTCACGGTCTTCAAGAGGAGATGGAATGAGCCCAGACGAGTTGGACCACTAAAAGTTGTCTTAGCTACTCCCACAGCCGTAAAGGTCGAAGGTAAGGCTACTTGGTTTCATCTAAATCACTGTTGCAGAGCACCAGAACCAGGGGCTGGAGAGAGACGTGAAAGAGCACAGATGCAGGACCCATTGATAAGGGAATTCGAGATGCGAAGGTGTGATCCAGCTGTTCCCGTCTCACAACCCCCTTCAGTACAAGCGCCCCACCCGCAAAGCCAGGAGTATCAACCATGGGAGAGTCCAGCAGAACAAGAAGAAGAAGACGACCCAAGGGAAGGGCCTTCACGGCAAGATGTGTGGGATACAGGACCTGCCTATAGAACTAGAGCCCGTGCGCGGCGAGGACAGTGAAAGAGAAGAGAGAGAGAGGGACGATGAGCAAGAAATAAATGAGGAGGAAGGAAACTGTGATCGAATCAACAGAACAGATTGGGGCTTACTGGTACTTGTAATAATAGCACTGCTGTGTATAGGACTATGGACATACACACTTCTACAAGTCTTTGGTGATAATGAACAAATGAATGATGAAACTAGGGGAATACACTATATTGAGCAATCACCAACAACACTGCCCAGAGCACGCAGAGACACTGCACAGTCGATGAGCCTTATGAGTAGACTAGACCAGGAATTGTGGACAAACAACTTGTTTTACCAATGGCTAAGTTACACAGCACACGAAGCAGGAAACACCTCGTGCATAGTGTGCCATGACAGGACATCGCGAGATCCCAGAGTTATTCCGACAAAAGGACCAGAGGGCTGTAACAGTACCAAGCACAACTTACTCCACCTATGCCCATTCGTTTGTCTTATGCATTCTATCTCGTGTGCTTACGGCCCAACCAGGTTGAAGAAGCTGAACAGCACCTGCGAGTATGTGGAGATCGGGACTGAGGGACATCCGCCCACCAGAGTAAGTGAGCTTAACGTGTGGAGACAGTGGAAGAAGGACTATATTGACCTGAACCAGCCTGACCTATCTAATGGGACTAGGCCGCTAGCTGATGTATTCTGGTACTGTGGATATAGTGTTGCTAGGCAGACCCTGCCACCTGGATGTGGAGGGTGCTGTGCAACAGTGGTGCTGACAGGAAAACTAACTGTGCTGCAAGAAAAAGAGATTGTTGTGCAAGGTCTACAAACCAAGCGCGACGTGGGATGATTTGACAGGAGCAGTGGGGTTTATGTGGATTGGAGAGGGGTTCCGGTGGGAGTCCCTGATGAACATGCTGCCATCGGTCGACCAGGAGCAGGAGCACTGACCTTTTTCTTGCCATGGGCACAGATTGCTAAAAACGTGAGATGGATTAACTACATTTGGTACAATCAACAAAGGTTCATGAACTATACAATACAAGCATTGGATCTGATTCAAGAACAACTACATGCAACATCTACAATGGCCTTACAGAACAGGCTTATCCTGGACACCATGAGAGCCCCGGAAGAGGGAGTGTGTTTGGAGATCAATGTTGTACTTACATTCCAATTCACACTGGTCCGGAGGGTAACCTGAGTAAAATATTGAGGCAGATGAAAGATCTTAGAGATGAACACGTAGAAAACACATATAAGCTGACAAATGATTGGTTGTCATGGTTGTTCTCCTCAAATTGGAGAGCCGTCATACTTAGGATAGGGACAGTTATAGGTGTGGTTTTGCTGATACTTGCAGTTCTGTTGTGTTGTGTAATTCCACTACTGCGTTCCATGATTACACAGATGACGCACACATTGTTTGGCCAATATGTTCAGATGACACATGAGATCGAGTCTCCGTTCAAACCCAGTGATGGCAGTGATGAATTGGACTTAATAAAGATGATTGCATAATGGAGGGGGATTGGAGGCATATATGGAGGTACTTATGGGGTAGGTTGTTGAAAATCGATTTGGGGGAGTGGGAGCCAAATTTAGGATTGCTAGAGTACCCTTTTATAGATAGACGTACATCGGTGAGGGAGATTTACGCAGACAGGATGTATATCAGAGATACAAACATTTGCATACACTCCGAGACAGACAGCGCAGTTACCCATTGTGGTAGAACATGCACATTACAGTGTAGAACGGCTACTTAATCTCGCATACAGGAGGAAGAGAAGGTTCAGAATATGGATAGGTGTACCTCTTAGAAAGAGGGTGGAGGTCATTACAGTCAGGTTAGGAGAGGATGTGTTGTGGACCAATGTTCCTAGACGTACGATGGAGCTGCTGAGATCCTTGCTGTTCCAATCATCGGGCGGGGGCTAAGTGATGTGCTAGTAACCTCTCCTTAGTCCCCCAACGGTCCCTCTACGTGGCGCAAAATCACATGGGCAGAAGAACAACAGGGGACGTCATATCAAGGACGTTGGTCATGTTATGTCTGTGTGTCGTATTATATTGTATTTTTAAGTCACTCCTGTTTATGCATGCATCACTGTTATCATTTACGTGTGTTTTAAAATACTACTGCTGGAAAAGTGTAATCAGCCTCTTATATGAATTAATCCTTATGCTGAGTGTCAAAATGTGTCAGAATCACTGGAGAAATCTTAACCAGGTGAACCCCTGGTGGGTAGGGTTGGGATCCAGGTAGGTATGAAATTGAATGATGGGGGTGAGAGAACGAGTGAGGTTGGTGAGAGCAAGACTGAAAAGAATTAAATGCAATGATACCTGCATGGAGCTTGGAGTACTTATTACATTCCTTTATATTCAAGAGTATATAATCCAAATGCAATTTATTTACTAGCACAATGATCGTAGCAAATCACTGAAAACGAATCATATGAGTATGTAATCCTTATGCTGATTTATTTACATATACAATGGATGTATGCATAGCGTCTGAACAAGTTGAATGTGTTGTGACTTGAGTCACAAAAGGGGGGAATGTGGGAGATAATTTTGTAATTGAGGGTATATGTATGAGGTGTGTGTTTGATGTTGTGTGAAAGAATCAGGGGACAGCAGGAGTGAGTTCTCAGGTAAGGTTTATTCTTTAGATCGTTTGAGCTTAAGAACAATATAGGGTTTAACGCGGCATGTAGCTCTGTCGTGGGCCTTGCATACAGGCTGCAAGGGCTTTGGAGAACGGGCAGCTGTATCGATGATGTCAGTCTGGCAGGCCTTCTCTGCGGTACCAGGCTTTCCAAACTTGGACCAATCAATGGCAGAGACGCACCCTAGATTATCATGGCCAATCTTTGCTCCACTGGTACCTTGAGCAGCAGTGATCTCATTATGAAGTAGACGCAGCGCGTGCTGGACGGCGATGGTGGTACCAGGTGAAATGTCTAGAGTACATACATAGAAGACAGCAGATAAATCAGAAAAGCCGTGAAGTGTAGAGTGTAATGTAGAAAAAATAAAGAAGGGTGTTGGCCCCTAAAGAACTGAGAACTTACCCATGCTGTCTCCTGAGGAAGAATGAGGTGTTGGAGAGAGTGAGGCCGAAGACAATCCCACTGGTGGGGGCGGAAACGCCCAATTTTTAATATAATGATTTAGGAAAGTTTAATTATAATGGTATTCGAAAAGTTGTAAATTCAAAGATAATGGTGTAAAAAAAGAACCTAAAAGGTCCAAAAAAGAAAATGGGTGGGATTGTCTTGGCAAAAGACCAGTGACGTGTTACATTGGAGAGATAAGGGAAATGTATATAAAGGCTGTAGTTGGAGTTCCCCTGGCAGAGGTTGTTGGGACGATCATGCGTGAGCATCTCAATTCTTGTGTCAGCGCTGATTACAAATAAAATCTCTTATCTGCATTGATCTAGTCTGCTTGATTGGCTTATTTAGTTTGGAGGCCTAATTAACTGTGAGTCTCACACAGACTGAGCTGTCGGGTTGGTGTGGAGCTGGAGACAGATTTTTTGTAGTGAGTACAGTAGAATTTTTATTCCACAACCATCTGGTGTCATGGTGCAGCATGAACAACCTGGAGCTCAACTCTCTCAAGACAGTGGAGATGATAGTGGATTTCAGGAAGAACCCAGCCCCCCTTCCCCTTGTCATCCTTTGTGACTCTCGGTGACATCTGTCAAGTCCTTCCAATTCCTGGGCACCACCATCAACCAGGAGCTCAAGTGGGAGCAGAACATCAGCTCCCTCACCAAGAAGGCTCAGAAGAGGATATATTTCCTGCAGCACCTGAAGAAGCTTCTCCTCCCTGAGAAGATGTTGGTGAACTTCTACACTGCCATCATCGAATCTATCCTCACATCCTCCATCAAGGTCTGGTGTGCTGCAGCTACAGCCAGGGACAAGGCCAAGCTGCAGCGTGTCATCCACTCTGCTGAAAAGGTGACCGGCTGCAGTCTTCCATCTCTCCAGAAGCTGTATGACTCCAGGACCCAGAGACGTGCAGCCAAGATCGCAGCCGACCCCTCTCATCTCGGAAACGAACTTTTTAGTCCCTCCCCTCTGGCAAGAGGCTCCAGTCCATCAGGACCAGGACCTCATGCCACAAGAACAGTTTCTTACCCACTGCAGTCAGCCTGCTGAATAGTGCCCCACTTACCCCCAGATGACCCCCCCAACCCCTAAAAAATGTATGGACAGTCACTTCCACATTCTAAATTGCACTACTGTTCATTCAAACTCACACTTTTGTACACAATATTTATTTCATTCTAGATTGTGTACATACTTTATATCTGTTTATATGTTTGGACAACCACTTTCAATTTTTTCATTCTAAATTGCACTACTTCTCAGTCACTTTATACAGTATTTATTGAACTTATTCTAGCTTTATTCTAAAATTGTATACATTTGTACAGACATTTCATATCTGTGTATATGTTTGCACCTGACACCAAGACAAATTCCTAGTACTGTAAAGAGTTCTTTGCTGACCGTTTGCTTTACCTGGCAATAAAACATTTTCTGAATCTGATTTCTGATGAGACCCCATATAATTACTTCAGCAGGTAATTCAGCCCCAATGTCATCAAGCATATAATATACCAAACCAACTTGTATGCAAGAAGGGTTTCAAGAAGGGTTTCAACACCACCTTCATGACCACTGAAGAACTTTGTGGCTATCCTGCTCTATATGGGGATTTTTGAGCTGCCCTCCAATGATGACTACTGGGCAATGGAGACCAGAGTCCCTCAAGTTGCAAACCTCATGTCATCTAAGAGGTTCAGACTGATGAGAAGGCTTGTCCACTTTAATGACAACACCCAGATTCCTGGCACCTAAGATTCTTTAAAGTTTTGCCACTGTTCAACCTCCTGGTTCCTGCCTTCAGGAGTGAGCCACAGACCCTAAAGCTGTCTGTAGATGAGGTTATGGTTGCCTACAAAATAAAGACACCTGGCAACCTGAGGCAATACATCAAGAACAAGCCAAACAAATAAGGATTTAAGTTGTTTGCCAGATAGTCTCTGTCCTGGCCAGCACTATGTCCTCCTCCACCACCACAGCTATCTTTGCAGTCAACTTCTTCACCAGAATGTGGTACCTCAAAGACAAGAACTGTAGATACACAGGGAGAGCCAGGGACAACAGAATAGGCAACCCGCCACTGAAGTCCATAAAGTATAGGGAGAAAAAGTCGGTCTCTCATGGTATGCATGACTACATCACCAGTGATGATAGGATCCTGGCCCTCAAGTAGAAGGACAACAGGGTCATCACTGGTAAGCTGCCCTGCTGTTATCAAGAGCTACAATGCCAACATGGGGGACAATGACAAGAGTGCTGACCAGGCTAGAGACTCATCTCAGTCCACCTCTAACGCACCCCCATGAAATTCAAGAGGTGGTACATGTGGATGTTTGCAGTTTATATGAAGATGTATGAAGTTTATATATGTTTTAATATATATTTTAAAATATTTTATATTCATATTATATTTTTTGTATATATATATATATATATATATATATATATATATATATATATATGTATATATATATACACACACACACTAAAATGCACTATAACCTTTACAGGTGAACTTAATTTGACCTTCTCTACACTTTTGAATGCACAAGTCCAACTGTTCAGTGTTTCAGTACTTTTTGCATAACTTGCTGTTCTCTAACAAGGTGCTTAATGCGTGCTAGACGACCTGAGAAGGTACCTGACCACACCACCAGGCACAGGCGTCATCGTCTTGCATGGGCCAGGGAGCATTTACGCTGGACGAGGGACCAGTAGGCCTCAGTGATGTTCTCTGATGAAAGTCGATTCACGTTGAGCAGAAATGATGGCCACCAATGATGTTGGAGATGTCAAGGAGAGCGCTATGCATCAGCCACTGTTGTGGTGGTGTTACAGTCTGAGCAGGTGTGTCTACTCAATACAGAACTGCCCTACATCTTGTGAATGGTACAGTGACAAGCCAATACTACCTGAATAACATCATTAATCCAGTCATTGTGCCCCTGCATGAACAACACAGGTCTAATTTCATCTTCATGGACGACAATGCTCCAGCTCATCGAGGAGCATCATTAGGGAATGGCTGCTGGAGGCTGGGGTACCTCAAATGGAGTGGTCTGCACTTTCTCCAGACCTGAATCCCAAAGAAAACCTATGGGATCAGCCGAGTCGCCATGTAGAGGCTCGTAGCCCTTCACCCCAGAACCTCAATGACCTGAGGGCCGTCCTTCTAGAAGAGTGGAATGCCATGCCTCAGCAGACAATAAGTCGACTCGTGAACAGCATGAGACGTCATTGTCAAGCTGTAATTGATGGTCAAGGGCACATGACAGATTATTGAGACATTGAGATTTTTTGTTGTGGTATACCCACCACTGTTGTTGGCTTTTGTTTCAATAAATTGTTTGAGATGAGGAAATCACCATTGCATGCTTCTGCTTAAATGCCCTACTTTCATGATATAATATTTACTTACATTCATAATAAACTATTTACATTTTCCATAAATTTCACCCAAAAGCCAAATATCCTTAACTTTTTGTGAGTAGTGTATATATATATACAGTATCTCACAAAAGTGAGTACACCCCTCACATTTTTGTAAATATTTTATTATATCTTTTCATGTGACAACACTGAAGAAATGATCCTCTGCTCCAATGTACAGTAGTGAGTGTCCAGCCTATATAACAGTGTAAATTTGCTGACCCCTCAAAATAACTCAACACACAGCCATTAATGTCTAAACTGTTGGCAACAAAAGTGACTACACCCCTAAGTGGAAATGTCCAAATTTGGCCCAATTAGCCATTTACCTTCCCCAATGTCATGTGACTTGTTTGTGTTACAAGGTCTCAGGTGTGAATTAGGAGCAGGTGTGTTAAATTTGGTGTTATCGCTCTCACACTCTCTCATACTGGTCACTGGAAGTTCAACATGGCACCTCATGGCAAAGAACTCTGAGGATCTGAATAAAAGAATTGTTGCATAAAGATGGCCTAGGCTATAAGAAGATTGCCAAGACCCTGAAACTGAGCTGCAGCATGGTGGGCAAGACCATAGAGTGGTTTTACAGGACAGGTTCCACTCAGAACAGGCCTCGCCATGGTCCACCAAAGAAGTTGAGTGCACGTGCTCAGTGTCATAAAAAAACAAAAAAAACAAAAAAAACAAACAGCAGAAGTTTAAACTGTATCTGGAACAGGATAGACACTTGATAGACACTTTATTCATCTCACTATTTGTCAGAGGTGATTACCTGAATTAACTGAATTTGAGGGATTATGCTTAATGTATATATATATATATATATATATATATATATATATATATATATATATATATATATATAGTTGTTATATATATAGTTATTTAACTATATCGTTTTTATATTAATAATTGTCATCTAATAATCTATTAATCAAAACCAGTTCATAATAAAGTAAACAGCGCCTCATTGTGGTTATGTAAATCAACTGCATCTGCCTTTGATAAGAACGAGTGCTCCAACTATTTGATCAAAAATATTGGCAGTTAAAACATAACAAACACTGATAAAGATTCTTAACCCAATAGTGGTTTTGTATATCAAAACTGGAAACCAAAAATAGTTTTATCCTAGCTGCTAAATCAGATTAATGAAAATTATAAAGGAATAAAACATCAAAGACATCCATGTTCCAAAATATTATAATCTTTATCTGGAAGGGGATAAAAACACACCACAGGGCAACATGTATGTATGCACACACACACACACACACACACACAGCAATAGAAGGAATCCAAATGGACACAGGAAAACATCTGAAACACCACATAGACACTAAACTCATGCCTAAGATCAAATCAGGAACCCTGGAGCTGTGAGGCAGGAAAACTACCTGCTGCACCACAGAACCTCCTACATTTAATAGTTTAGTACTAAAACAGGAAAAACTCACATTCTCACTTTGTGGTGTTTTTTTTCTGATTAAACTAAATGCTCACATTTATCACATTACAAAGAAAAAACAAAGCTGAGTAAGATTAAAGCTAAGTTAAAGAAAACATTTAAATAGTGAATGTTGTGGCTAGACAGATACACAAAAGAAATCAGATACTTGATACTGATTTGTTTATTTTTTTCTGCTATAATACTTATATTTTGGGCATTTGGCAAATGTCCTGATCAGGGGCAATTTTAGGATTTTCATTTAAGGGGGGCTCAGCCCCCAATGAGGATATAATAGATGGATGGATGGATGGATGGATGGATGGATGGATGGATGGATAGATAGATAGATTAATGGTCTGACTAACAACTTATTGCAGCATTCCACTGTATTGCATAGATGTGTATAACATTTGAGTACTGAACAAGCCAAATATGGGTCTTCCTGAGCTCACACACACACTCACACACACACACTCACACACACACACTCTCACACACACACACACTCTCACACACACACACACACACACTTGTCCTCTGATCCTCGCTCTGTGACGCCGCGGTCTGTGGATTGAAGAACGCGCTGAAAGACGGGGAGGAGCCGAAGAGCCGCCGTTTTCATATGAAATTTAAAGGGGACTGAAAAGATCATGAATTTGTGTAGAGTTTATGGAGAATCGCAGAATTTTAGGAGGGCTGAGTAGAAAATGGCCTAGCGACGCCCATGGACCTGATCCAGAGCGATTACAAACGAGCTTTAAAGTCCATCAATAAATACTGATACTGATTCACTATGCTAGGGACTAAGAGTAGTCTAAGTATAATACTGGGGGAAAATAAATAAATGAATTAGTATATGCCAATATAGCTACACTGAACAAAATTATAAACGTAACACTTTTGTTTTTGCCCCCATTTTTCATGAGCTGAACTCAAAGATCTAAGACTTTTTCTTTTTCCAGTTCCTGCCAATATCCAGCAACTTCGCACAGCCATTGAAGAGGAGTGGACCAGCATTCCACAGGCCACAATGAACAACCTGATCAACTGTATGCGAAGGAGATGTGTTGCACTGCAAGAGACAAATGGTGGTCACACCAGATACTGACTAGTTTTCGGGAGCTTTCAGTCTCCCTCTGTCTGACAAAAGACATTACAGAAGTGTTTTAAGAGAGGCAAACCAGGTACAAAGAGCAGAGTAATTACTTAATGTATTAACTGTTCTCTCTCTCTCTCTCTCTCTCTCTCTCTCTCTCATTACCATTAGGTGAATAAATATAAATATAAAAGTGTGTGTGTGTGCATGTGCACTTCTGCGTGTATAGGGGATGTACTAGAATTTCTTATGTTAAAGAGACCAAAAATGTCCACACAAGTATAATAATACCAATAAATTCTCACCTTCTGGAGATCGAATATACAGTTTGTACAGAATAAAAATAATTGTGTTTTGAAAGTTCCCTTAATGTTAGCAATACCAGTATGTGTGTATATGTATATATACTGTGTGTGTGTGTGTATGTAACGTTGTATTCGGACCCAGAACACCAGAGGGCACCGTCACCCGAGTATTGACATTCTCGAACTGACTTCCGGTCTTGCTCGGGTATTTAAGCAGCACACTGTCTATTGTTCAATGCGAAGTATCGTTCTCACTTATGGATTATGTACCAAGCCTTTGTTTATTGTTCCTGATTGCCTGCTACGTGTATGATCATTGCCTGTTCCTGTTTGTTACGAGTCTCGGTTTTGCAGTTTTGGTTTCAGTTTGCTAGTGTGACTGATGAATTATGAGCATTTTATGCCTTAATCTGTCACTGTTTTTCCAGTCTTTTTTTTAAATGATTAGTTCTTGTAAAGAATTTTTTTCTGTCAGCACAAATCCAATACACTGCCTGTATTATGGTAACTTTACCTGTTACTGTTCCTGAAGTCACAAAGTTTTGGAAGGTCTGTGTGGTTGTCCTTCTGCACAAACTGCTTGAAGTATATGATTGCTGAAATACATCTTCATGCATGTCTTCTTTTTATTGAGGCTAACGAAGTCAAATGATACTTTTGAAGATCATACATGATCTCACAGACAGGAGAAAGTCTAGTCAAGAATAGTTTTAAAAAAAAATGTAAAATTTTCCTCTTTTGACATTTTCTATCATTTCATCAAGGATCACTTCTTAAAAATGGTTTTTGACATTCAGATTTCAATGCTGTGCTCAATATCATGACATCATTCGATGGGTGGACAATAACATATTAAACATATATGTAAACATATACACTACTCACAAACAGTAAAGGATATTTGGCTTTTGGGTGAAATTTATGGAAAATGTAAAAAGCTCACACTACAGTGATATTATATCATGAAAGTCGGGCATTTAAGTAGAAGCTGCAGTGGTGATTTCCTCATCTCAAACAATTTATTGAAACAAAAGCCAACAACAGTGGTGGGTATACCACAACAAAAAATCTCAATGTCTCAATAATCTGTCATGTGCCCTTGACCATCAATTACAGCTTGACAACGACGTCTCATGCTGTTCACGAGTCGACTTATTGTCTGCTGAGGCATGGCATTGAGGGGTACACCATTCTTTCATGAATGCAGTTTGATGTGTTACACTAAGACTTGGCTACATGATGGCATACCCGATTCCAGCATTAATATTGACGGATTCAGTGTAGTGTGGGCAGATCGGAAACGAGAGGAGTGCGGTAAGAGGAAAGGAGGAGGACTGGCTGTTTATATTAATAATATGTGGTGCCACCCGGGTCATGTGACTGTGAAAGAGCGTGTTTGCAGCCCTGATATTGAATTTGTGGCTGTGGGGCTTCGTCAATACTATATACCCAGAGAGTTTTCTCATACCATTTTAATTGCTGTTTATATTCTGCCATCCACAAACGCTGCGTGTGCATGTGACCTCACACACTCAGTCACTGCCAGACTTCAGACTCAACACCCTGATGCCCAGTATCTCATCTCTGGCGACTTCAATCATGCATCCCTCATGAAGACATTTCCCACCTTCACACAGCTTGACTGCCACACCAGAGGTGACAGGACCCTAGATTTGATGTATTCAAATGTTAAAGGGGCCTATAGCTCTTCAGCCCTCCCCCCTCAAGGAAGGTCAGACCATAACCTGATTCAACTTCTGCCAGTATGCCCACAACTGGTTAAGTGGCAACCTGCTAATGTCAGAAAGGTGAGGAAATGGTCTGATGAAGCCAACGCTGCCCTGCAGGAGTGCTTTGAGGCTACAAACTGGGAGGTACTCTGTGAGCCACATGGTGAGGACAATGACAAACTGCATGACGGAACATATCAATTTCTGTGTCGACATCCGCATGCCCCTAAAAGCCATACACTGATTCCCCAACAACAAACCCTGGGTCACCAAAGACATTAAAGCCGCGCTCAATGATAAAAAGAGGCCTTTTAAGTCTGGAGACAGAGAGGAAGTTAAGAGGGTTCAAAGACTGCTGTCTGTCAAAATAAGGGAGGAAAAAAGATGTACAGGAGGAAACTGGAAATGAGTCTGCAGCATAACAACATGAGGGAGGTGTGGAGAGGCATGAGGACAATCACTGGCTACAAGACCAGGAGCCAGGTGATGGAGAGTAATAGGTATTATGCAAATAAGCTTAATATATTCTTCAGTAGATTTGATGTCAAGCCTCAGATGCAACCGTCCCTCTGCCCCATTACATGTTCACCAGTTCATTCTCCTCAGGTAGTGGCTACTATTCCAGATTCCTCTGGAACCATCAACATCTCGGTGGATCAAGTGAGAAGGGAACTAAACAGGCTTCACCCCTCAAATGCTGCGGGCCCAAATGGAATCAGTCCGAGAATACTGAAAGCCTGTGCCTTGCAACTTTGTGGAGTACTCCAGAACATGTTCAGCCTAAGCCTGCATCTGGGAGGGTCCCGGTTCTATGGAAAACATCATGTCTACATCATGTCAACATCATGTACCGGTACCAAAGGTAGCACGGCCCTGTGCCCCTAATGATTACAGGCCTGTAGCGCTGACCTCTCATTTAATGAAAGCTTTTGAGAGACTGAGCTTCAGTTCCATGCACCCCATTTTCAAACCCTTCCTTGATCCCCTACAGTTTGCCTACCAGCCTCAACTTGGAGTGGACGATGCTATTATACATTTGCTTCACCACACCTACACCCATCTAGAGAAACCAGGGAGGTTTATGTTTTTCGACTTCTCAAGTGCTTTTAACACCATCAGGCCCACCCTACTGGGAGAGAACTTGAAGAACATGAATGTGTACACTCATCTGGTTTCATGGATTATGGACCTCCTCACTGGACGTCCCCAGTACGTCCGAATACAGAACTGTGTGTCCGACACCGCGATTTGTAGCACTGGGGCTCCTCATGGAACTTTCTTTCTCCCTACCCTGTATACATCGGATTTCAGACACAACTCAGAATCCTGCCACCTTCAGAAATTCTCTGATGACTCTGTGATTGTTGGATGTATCCAGGGAGGTAACACCTTGGAGTATCAGACAGCAGTGGACAACTTTGTCACCTGGTGTGAGCTCAACCACCTACAGCTCAATGTTGGGAAAGCAAAGGAACTGGTAGTGTACTTTAGAAAATCCAGAACCCCAGCCTCTCCTTTGTTTGTCCTTGGAGAGAAAGTTGAGATAATTGAGGATTACAAATACCTGGGAGTCCACATTGACAACAAACTGGACTGGACACTAAACTCAACAGCCCTCTACAAGAAAGGACAGAGTAGGTTGCATTTTCTGAGGAGGCTCAGGTCCTTTTCAATTCAATTCAATTTTATTTGTATAGCGCTTTTAACAAAGAGCATTGTCTCAAAGCAGCTTTACATGAGAAACGACATAAGAAAACAACAAACATATAAACAGACAAACAGACAAATAGTCCTAGATGTCCTTCACTCTCTGCAACACCATACTGTGGATGTTCTATGAGTCTGTAGTGTCTAGTGTCATTTCTATGCAGCAGTCTGTTGGGGAAGTAACATGAAGGTGGAAGAGGGAAATAAACTGGACAAACTAATCAGGAGGGCTGGCATGTACTTGGCATGGAGCTGGACCCAGTTCACATTGTTGAGAGAAGAATGCTGTCAAAACTCCATTCAATCCTGGACAACCCTTCTCATCCACTATACAGTGTGCTGGTTAATCAGAAGATTAACCAGCCAGTAACTGATCACTGCCAAGTGCAGCATTGAGCACTTTAGGAAATCTTTCATCCCTGTGGCAATTAAACTGTACAATTCCTCCCTTTAAGAGTTGGGACATTTTCATGTGCCATTTCATGTGCTACCATTAATGATGGGTGCTATAGTAATTATAAACCTTTCATGCACATTACAATTTCACCATTATCTATCATGTACAATATACAACTTTACCATCATTATTTGTTATAATTATCACCAATTTACAATCCTTGTGTGCAATATTACATCTTAACACTATTATTTGTACAGTATTTGTACAGCATTTGTATTTATTTATTCTATTTTACAATTTATATAACGGTGTATATATTTCTTTCTTTCTCTCTTATATTGTTATTTTTATTAGAGCAACTGTAACATGGCAAAGGAATTTCCGTCTGGGATTAATAAAGTTTTTTGAATCTTGAATCTTGAAGTAGTCTTCATTGAAGAACTGGGGCTGCGTTTCTGCAAATAGAGTTGGAGATTTGGTCAGGATTCAATGGTGTCCTCAATGCTGAGAAATCCAGGCAGATACTTATCCATCATGCAACACACTCAGGGTGGTGTCTGATTGTCCCCAAATTCATTCTGCAGCAGGACAATGATCCCAAACATACAGTCAATGTCATTAAGAACTATTTTCAGTGTAGAGAAGAACAAGGAGTCCTGGAAGTGATGGTTTGTCCCCCACAGAGCCCTGATCTCAACATCACTGAGTCTGTCTGGGATTACATGTAGACAGAGAAGGATTTGAGTCAGCTTACATCCACAGAAGATCTGTGGTTAGTGCCAAGATGTTTGGAACAACCTATCTGCTGAGTTCCTTCAAAAACTGTGTGGAAGAGTAGAAGAACCGCAGGCAAAAGTGTCACACTAAATATTGATCTGGATTTCTGTCCTGTTCAATTAAATTCCATTTCATTTGATTGTTTCATTTAATTGTACTGAATTGGGCTGTAAGCACCAGCTGGGATGCTCCACTGTTTTGAAATGCTCCTAATGTTAAACAGTGGATTACTGAGAAACTCTTCTTCTCAAGTCAGAACTTTATCTTAATCAATACTGACCATGTTAGCAATAAAAACTAGTTAGCATCACTAAGCTAGCTAATTTAGCTA
The DNA here is from genome assembly GCF_019097595.1 of Hemibagrus wyckioides. Lineage (NCBI taxonomy): Eukaryota > Metazoa > Chordata > Actinopteri > Siluriformes > Bagridae > Hemibagrus > Hemibagrus wyckioides. Next base: position 1,805,426 of record NC_080710.1, on the reverse strand, counting down.
ACATATGGTAGAACACTAGCTAAGATATGGAAAAGTTCAAAGTTAATATATTTATCCAAATGCAGAATGTGAACATAAAGCTTATATAAGAACACCAAACATATAAAATATAAAGTCACATGAAGTGTTCACTCACCTGTGGGGTTGTGGAGACGTGAAGCTCAGCCTGAGGTAAACTACAGTCTGAGGGAAACTGCAGTCTGAGATAAACTACAGTCTGAGGGAAACTGCAGTCTGAGGTAAACTGCAGTCTGAGATAAACTACAGTCTGAGGGAAACTGCAGTCTGAGATAAACTACAGTCTGAGGGAAACTGCAGTCTGAGGTAAACTACAGTCTGAGGGAAACTGCAGTCTGAGGTAAACTACAGTCTGAGGTAAACTACAGTCTGAGATAAACTACAGTCTGAGGGAAACTGCAGTCTGAGATAAACTACAGTCTGAGGGAAACTGCAGTCTGAGATAAACTACAGTCTGAGGGAAACTGCAGTCTGAGATAAACTACAGTCTGAGGGAAACTGCAGTCTGAGATAAACTACAGTCTGAGGGAAACTGCAGTCTGAGGGAAACTACAGTCTGAGGGAAACTGCAGTCTGAGGTAAACTACAGTCTGAGGTAAACTACAGTCTGAGGTAAACTGCAGTCTGAGATAAACTACAGTCTGAGGGAAACTGCAGTCTGAGATAAACTACAGTCTGAGGGAAACTGCAGTCTGAGGTAAACTACAGTCTGAGGGAAACTGCAGTCTGAGGTAAACTACAGTCTGAGGTAAACTACAGTCTGAGGTAAACTGCAGTCTGAGGTAAACTACAGTCTGAGGGAAACTGCAGTCTGAGGTGAACTACAGTCTGAGGTAAACTGCAGTCTGAGATAAACTACAGTCTGAGGGAAACTGCAGTCTGAGGTAAACTACAGTCTGAGGTAAACTGCAGTCTGAGGGAAACTGCAGTCTGAGATAAACTACAGTCTGAGGGAAACTGCAGTCTGAGATAAACTACAGTCTGAGGGAAACTACAGTCTGAGATAAACTACAGTCTGAGAGAAACTGCAGTCTGAGGGAAACTGCAGTCTGAGATAAACTACAGTCTGAGGGAAACTGCAGTCTGAGATAAACTACAGTCTGAGGGAAACTACAGTCTGAGATAAACTACAGTCTGAGATAAACTACAGTCTGAGGGAAACTACAGTCTGAGATAAACTACAGTCTGAGGGAAACTACAGTCTGAGATAAACTACAGTCTGAGGGAAACTACAGTCTGAGATAAACTACAGTCTGAGATAAACTACAGTCTGAGGGAAACTACAGTCTGAGATAAACTACAGTCTGAGAGAAACTGCAGTCTGAGGGAAACTGCAGTCTGAGATAAACTACAGTCTGAGGTAAACTGCAGTCTGAGGTAAACTGCAGTCTGAGGTAAACTACAGTCTGAGATAAACTACAGTCTGAGAGAAACTGCAGTCTGAGGGAAACTGCAGTCTGAGATAAACTACAGTCTGAGGGAAACTGCAGTCTGAGATAAACTACAGTCTGAGGGAAACTGCAGTCTGAGGTAAACTACAGTCTGAGGGAAACTGCAGTCTGAGATAAACTACAGTCTGAGGGAAACTGCAGTCTGACGTAAACTACAGTCTGAGGGAAACTGCAGTCTGAGATAAACTACAGTCTGAGGGAAACTGCAGTCTGACGTAAACTACAGTCTGAGGGAAACTGCAGTCTGAGATAAACTACAGTCTGAGGGAAACTGCAGTCTGAGGTAAACTACAGTCTGAGGTAAACTACAGTCTGAGGGAAACTGCAGTCTGAGGGAAACTACAGTCTGAGATAAACTACAGTCTGAGGGAAACTGCAGTCTGAGGGAAACTGCAGTCTGAGGGAAACTGCAGTCTGAGGTAAACTACAGTCTGAGGTAAACTACAGTCTGAGGTAAACTGCAGTCTGAGGTAAACTACAGTCTGAGGTAAACTGCAGTCTGAGGTAAACTACAGTCTGAGATAAACTACAGTCTGAGGGAAACTGCAGTCTGAGATAAACTACAGTCTGAGATAAACTACAGTCTGAGGGAAACTACAGTCTGAGATAAACTACAGTCTGAGGGAAACTGCAGTCTGAGGTAAACTGCAGTCTGAGGGAAACTGCAGTCTGAGGTAAACTGCAGTCTGAGGTAAACTACAGTCTGAGGTAAACTACAGTCTGAGGGAAACTGCAGTCTGAGGTAAACTGCAGTCCGAGGTAAACGGCAGTCTGAGGTAAACTACAGTCTGAGGTAAACTGCAGTCTGAGGTAAACGGCAGTCTGAGGTAAACTACAGTCTGAGGTAAACTGCAGTCTGAGGTAAACTACAGTCTGAGGGAAACTGCAGTCTGAGGTAAACTACAGTCTGAGGGAAACTGCAGTCTGAGGTAAACTACAGTCTGAGGTAAACTACAGTCTGAGGGAAACTGCAGTCTGAGGTAAACTGCAGTCTGAGGTAAACGGCAGTCTGAGGTAAACTACAGTCTGAGGTAAACTGCAGTCTGAGGTAAACGGCAGTCTGAGGTAAACTACAGTCTGAGGTAAACTGCAGTCTGAGGTAAACGGCAGTCTGAGGTAAACGGCAGTCTGAGGTAAACTACAGTCTGAGGTAAACGGCAGTCTGAGGTAAACTGCAGTCTGAGGTAAATATCAGTTGCTCGGTTTCAGTTGGTGCAGTAGCAGAGAGCTTGTGCATGTTTTTTTTAGCGTTAAAATTTAAAAGATAACAAAATCAGCGCGTGATGCAGGCTGAAACTGAAAACAACCATAATAATAATAAAACACTACTGTTACTAATAATAATAACAATAAATTTTCCTAGTGTATGTGTGGCTCATGGGATAGACACTTGATTCATCTTGCTATTTGTCAGAGGTGATTAACTGAATTATATAAATATTTTGTATTTAATTATGTTAAATATTTGAGGGATTATGCTTAATAATAAATAGTTATTTAATTATATCATTTTTATATTAATAATTGTCATCTAAATTAATAGTCCTGATTCATGACCCATCAAAACCAGTTCATAATAAAGTAAACAGCACCTCACTGTGGTTGTGTAAATCAACTGCATGTGCCTTTGATAAGGACGAGTTCTATTTGATTAGAAATATGGGCAGTTAAAACGTTTTAATAAACACTGATAAAAATTCTTAACACAACAGTAGTTTTATAAATTAAAATTGGAAACCAAACAAGGAAAACAACAAAGACATCCATGTTCCCTCACACACACACACACACACACACACACACACACACACACACACAGGACACATACAGATCATCTGAAACACCACACAGACACTAAACTCAAGCTTGAGGTTAAATCAGGAACCCTGGAGCTGTGAGGCAGCAACACTACCTGCTGCACCACAGAACCTCCTACATTTAATAGTTTGGTTCTTTAACAGGAAAAACTCCACATTCTCACTTTGTGGTGCTTTTTTCTGATTAAACTAAATGCTGAGCAAATGATGAGCAAACACTAAGCTGAGTAAGCTAAAAGATAAGTTACATAAATACATTTAAATAGTCTTAAATAGTGAAGGGTGTGGCTAGACGGATATACAAAAGATATCAGATACTTGGTACTGATTTGTTTATATTTTCTGCTATAATATTTATATTCATGGCTTTTGGCAGACGTCCTGATCCAGAGAGATTACAGAAGAGCTTTAAAGTCCATCAATAAATACTGATTACTGATACTAGTTCACTGTGCTGGGGACTAAGAGTAGTCTAAAAATAATACTGGGATAGGGGTCTATATGGGAAAAAACACACAATAAATTAATTAGTGTATGCCAAAGTGACATAAATGTGTGTGTCCCTCTGGCCTGACTTGCACACACTAGCATTATGTCTAGTAACAGCAAACTAATTAAAACATTTCAAATAATTTTATAATAAATAAGTAAACATTTATTATTAACAGCTGTGTGAATAAATGTACACAGTGCAATGAGAAATAAAACGTCAGTGATTATGTCATGATTTTATTTATTATTTCATTTCTGATTAATTACATTTGGTTGGAAATAATGTTCAGTTTTCAGAATCCACGTAGCGATTATCTGTTAGTCCACGTAGCGATCCGCCTGTCCATGTTTTAATCAAAACCAAAAGTGTTAGTTACTTTGGTTCACTGTTTACTGAAAATAAAGAGAAAAAAACAGGAGCATTTTGTAACCTGTAATGTTAAATGAAGAAATATTTACATGTGATACTTTCTCTTTCTGAACCTTCAAAATACACTGATATTTTAAAGCCTTTACTCCTTCAAGTAAAGAAATAAGATCAACACACATACAATATAAAGAGTGTAAATCCCTGCAGAAGAGTTAAAGACTTGTACTTGTACAGTAATAATAAGAATCTGCAGAACATCTTTCATACTTTCATACAGAGTAAATATCTACGATATCTAAGATTGTCTCTGATCCTTCTGTAAAATATTTGCAATAAGTTCTGGCTGAATGAAAACAGGCAAAATGATGAGAGGTCACTAACATCAGTCAGGTAGCTTACAAAGCTAAATGGCCAGTTTACGTTTGTCTACATACTTTGAACTAAAAAAACAGCTATGTTTCTACTTTGGGCTCCATCACTGTGTAGATGCTGGGGTTTGGCGATTAATCCCAGTGTTCCAAGAACAGAAACATTTTCTTTGTCAGATCAACATTATAGCACAGATATTTTTTGTATATATCAGCCCCCATTGCCTTTTGTAATTAGATTTTATTTCAATAGTATTAATAAAGAAAACACTGAGAAAATCATTTTAAGGATATTTTTATCATTTAATGCTAGTATCAAGCCACATACAGGGATGCAGAGGCCAAAGAAGCACAATTAATGATATGAAGACAAAGAAAATCAGAGGATTCATAGATACATTAATCTGGAAGAGGCTTCCTCTTTCATCATATGACTAAATAACTAATAAGAAAATAAACACCTCATCATAGAGTGATTTGTAGAGCACACTACACAGTACTGATGAAATGATCAGTGGACTGTTATTATGTAAAGTGATGATCTAGCCATTTCCTGCATACATCTACAGTCTAGTCATGTCGGACTTCCCCTCTGCCTTTTTCTTCAATTCTTCAAGTTTCTGTACTATTTCTTCTTTACATTGAGTTTCCTTTGCTTCCTTACACAGGAAGTCCAGATCCTGAAGTTCAGAGAGAGCATCAGTCTTTAAGGCGATCTCCTGGAGGACATGAATACACTTATCACATTCTTCCACCAGTCTGGTTATTTCTCTTTCTTGTTTGGAGATTGCTTCCTCTAGTTGGTGTATCCGTCTCTTATTCTCATCAGACTCTTTCCCGTAGCTCTTTTTCAGATCTTTCAAAGTCTTCTTGACCTTCCTGGTCTTCGTCTCATAGATTTTTCCCTCTTTAACATGGTCAGTGTAGTGGCACTTTCCTGGACACACTGTGCAATAATTCTTAGTCATGACAGTACACCATGAAAGATCTCTGACCCACCAGCATCCTGGATAATGACAGTTCACCTCACACACACTGCAGCAAGTAGCCTCTTTGCTCAAACCTGTTGACGGGTCAATTGGTACCTTTTCTCTGTAGGACTCTTCAAATTCATGTTCAAGCTGCATTGCATTGATTTGTTTCCTTAAACTGGTGATGTGTTTGACTAGCTGCTTGCGGTGTGTCAGCACACTTTTAGTATTCTTCAAACTTACAGGTTTGTTCCCCTTTAGAAAAGTCAAAAAGTCATCCATGCTTGTGTTGAACAGATCCCATGCTGCATGAAAACCTTGAATCAGTTGATCAGTTTCCTCTTCACAATCGGAATTCACAGAAATGTTTTCACAGTGACTGTTGTCGAACCTGAAATACACAGGCTCCTCATCATCAGTCTGAGCGCATGGGATTTTGGCTTCTTTGATGGCTTTGATAGAATTTGTAGGCTTTGTTGGTGCATGTGTGACGAACACAACAAAGTTTTTCTTCACATCATTGCTGAATAAGGAAAGAACAGCATTGAAAACATAGTTCTGTCTTGTATTGAGTCGAACCGTGCTGGATGACATCACCAGACACACGGCATCAACTTTATCAACCCTTTCACCGGATCTCAGTAACTCAAGCAAACTTTCAGCAACTTTTAAATCCTCATCTGTACCTTCTGTTTTTCCAAATCCAGGTGTGTCAATGATGGTCAGAGAGAATGGGCAGTGTTCAGTAAATAAATCATACACCGTTACTGTAGAGGTTTGAGATTCATATTGGTTTTCTTTTGTCTCTATGACCTCAAACCAAATTCTGTCTTTACTCTCAACACCAAGCATGTAGTTGACCATGGAGTTGATGAGAGTCGTCTTCCCCACTCCTGTTTCGCCAACCATTATCATGGTTTTATGAGGTTTGCTCTCATCTATTTCACCAAATGCCATTCTCTTCAGACTTTCACTGTCAAGTAGAGTCCAGGTTTTTAGAATATATCTTGTGAGGAATCCTTTTATTTCTATTTTGTTTTTCATATATTTATGTTGTTGTTCCTTCTTTGAGGAGCTCCTAAGAAATTAGATCCATGTACAGAGAATTATAATAGATAAAAATATTAGATATAGATATAAAAGTGTTTGATTGCCTGCCATTTGTGATAAAGACTGAAGCTATAATGTAGATATTACAGAAAAATGAATCCTTACCCATGAGTGAAATGTTGACCGTCTTCCATGACTCTTTGTCGAGTGTCTAAATGTGAGAAAAGTTAAAAAAAATACTTTCACTTAGAAATAATAAAATAATGTGTATTCCCTGTAGTTTGCTATTGCAACACACTGATTTGATCAAATACAGGAATGAAGATCGAGAGAACGAGAGAATATGAGGAGAATGTGTTCAACTTATAATTAATATTCCAATTTTTCAGAACTGTTCATTATGATTAATTTCATGTCTTTATACAGAAACAGAAAGAAAATCAGAAGTCAGATTGTGATTGAATAATTAAGACCAGCTGCAGTTATTCACCAACTTCACTGTGCTCACTTTGGTCTTGAGTCCTAATATATTTCTACTTAAATATTCGTATAAATTAACATATCTATAATGACAACAACTGAACAGCAACTTTAAAGCATAACTGCAGCGTCATTACATTTTAACAGCATGTCAAAGCCTGAATAACACTGTGAAGCATCATCACCTTCATTTAAATGGAAATCCAGATTTATCACCTACCTTCTAATGTAGCTGTATACTTTTCCTCCTGTTCAGCTACAAGACAGTAAAAATTCGACTGAGTAGAAAGCTGCCTGTGTGTATCTCAGCACCTCGACTGTCACCTAATTCACAGGAAATCAGTAAGGTATTCTGCTGAGAACGAGATGGCACAGCATTTCCTGAGACCTGGTCTGTCTTCCTCTCTACACAGCCATTTCTACAGCTACAGTTTCAACATGTACACCTTTAGTTTTACAAAAAATAAATAAATAAATAAACCATATAGACATTTTTGCTTGTCAAAGCCAGTAACATGTTAGTGTTGACTTCAGTGGAGATTTTTACTCTCCTGTTTCCACCAATGTCACAACTCAAGAAATCAAATTACTTTGTACAACTACTCTGTGTGTGTGTGTGTGTCAGAAACTTTCTCCGATACCAATGTTGTTATTTTAGCATGATAAAACATCTTTATGGTGTATGAGTCATATGTTTATTATAGAGTATTAGAATGGTTGTTAAGAGCATGCAGAGCAGTATGAAAAAGTGTGGTCATTAAAAATGAGCACAAGGTGTGTTCAACTGTGCACACAAAGATAGCAAGTGTGAAGCAATGAACTGAATGTACAGAGAAAATGTTGCATGCCAGAGCTCTGGCTTTGCAGGAAATGAGCACTTACACAAGATGCAATTCATGCAACACAACCTCCTATCACATATCCTATTAATATAAATCTAAATATGTTGGCTTATTACATATACTGTATGTTAATAATTCCAGTGACTATTATGTGATTTTGACAATTAGGGACACTGTGTGGTCAGCTTGAGTTTTGGAAAGACTATCTAAAATAATAAATTATATAAAGAAGAAATTAACCGATTCATATGAATATTTTATTATTAGAGTGATTTTTACATTAAAAACCGTCTATTGTTTCTGTGTTACATAATTATATTAATTATAAATTATACCACTGCTATTTTCTCTTTATACTAATGACTGAGGACCCAGATGTTAAACTTCTGAAGTTTGCAGATGACACTATCTCCTTGGACTGAGCCAATGAGTCTGCATATCGGCAGGAAGTGGTGTATATCAGTATCCAACAGCCAAGTGTAATATGTAGAGACCTTCAAGTTTCTGGGTTCTACCACTTCCCAGGACATGAAATGTAAGAGCAACATAAACTCTATGCTCAAAAGCTTCCATGGAAGCTTGTCTTCGGCTTGTATTTTTTGCTAATAAAAAGCTACGTTAATTAACTTTTACAGTAACAGGATTGAATAGCTATTGATTCTGTTTAAAGTGAATTTGAATAGTAAATAGTAATGTTAGTAAAAAGTTAGCTTTTTGAGTGTTATAGAGTTAACCAAGTAATGTGTCTGTAATTTGACTGATCTAAACCCAATACTGTTGTGAACTACTTTAAATTCAACTGTACCAGAAAACTGTACAAAATTCAGGATTTTGTACAAAACATGTAAACTCTCAAAACATGTAAACTCTATTATGAAAGAAGACACCTGGCTAAATTGAAATATACCTGATGATGCTATTAAGCTAGTGGGCCATAATTGAAAAACATTCCTTACTTAGAATTGTTATGGGTGCATACACACCACCATAGGGTAAAGTCAAGATCTACTACAGCATAACAATCAGCCAATTATCAGACATATTTAACAACATATTCAACCTCTCACTGTAGCAGATTAATATCTCCATATGCCTCAAATGTGCTCAAGAAGTCAGCAGTGAAATACAGGAATGTCTATTGCAGAGTTGTCCTGACTCCATAATGGGGTTTCTATATTTCAGCTCTACTTTTAAATAAGTAGACAGTTTCTTTAATTTTTATATGCTTGGAAGAGATTTATGTTTGAGATGAATATGATAGAATATAGATACAGATACAACGTTTAAAAAATGATTTAACACAGGTCCAGATTAAAGTTTAGAGGCACACTTTTGCCATATAGCTGGCCTGAAGCTCTGCATTAACCTGGGACTATTCATTAGAATCACATCATATTTTTCAGTTTTTTAATCCAGACTCCTTTTTTCTTACTGTTTCCTTATTTGTTATGTTCACCTCTGTACAGCAGTTTGGTCAACCCTTGGGTGTTTAAAAATAAATGTGATTGACTTCAAATTTGAATGCATATCCCTTGCTTGCAATAACTGCATTAATGCTGTTCACCCACAATTGTCGCATTTTTTTTGTGAAGCTCTTCCAGGTTTGTAGAGCACCTTCTTTGAGTCATTGTTTGTTTCAGGGTGTTTCATCCTTCAGTCCTCTCTTTAAAATTTCCGATAATACTCAGTGGGGTTAAGGTCTGATGATTAACTTGGCCAGTCTAAAACCTTTCACTTTTAATCCCTGATGATATCCTTTGTTGAGTTGCAATTGCATTTTAGATTATTATCTTACTGCATGGTGAAATTCCTCCCAATTAGATGTGATGCATTTCTCTGTAAATTGTTAAATGGAATGTATCTATGAATTTCTGAATTCATTCTGCTGCTGACACCATGAGCTCCATCATCACTAAAGATGTGAAAAGTGAGTGCAGTCCAGAAACAGCCATGCAAGTCCAAGCCATGACACTACCACAACTATGCTTGACAGGTGAGCTCATATGTTTCAGACCTTGAGTAGATCCTTCCATTGTCCATATGTTCTGGTCTGGTCTTCTGATTCTTACTGCTGATGAGTGCTTTACCTCTTGTGGTATGGTAGTTCTGTTCTCAAAGTCTTCTTGAAACAGTGGATTGTGATACCTTTACCCTGCCCTGTGGAGGGTGTTGAAGATGACTGTTGTTTTTGGTCCTTTCTAAACAGCTGTCATAATGCTTCTGTTTTCTGCTGCTATGGCCAACCTGCTCCATGTCTGGTTGTTAGAACACCAGTGTTTTATTTCTTCTTCAGAACATACCAACTGGTTGTATTGGCTATGACCAATGCATGTAAATGACTCTGATCAATTGTGCCTCTTTTCTCAGATTGCAAATGATTTTCTTTATTCCTGTGGACAGCTATTTGTTAGTTTATCCATTTTTGAACAAGAAACATTATGTTCAAGCTGCAAGGAGTCAAAGTTGCATCCTATTGCCTTCATTTCTCAAAAGAAAAGTAAAAAAAAAGTAGTTCTGCCATGCCAAGAGGAGTTATGTAGGAAGCAGGGACATTTAGTCATAATCTGGCCAAAGTCGAGGCACTGACTCAAAGTTGTCCTCCATCCCTTTCTTGCGTACACAGATCATCTGAACCTGTAATATGTCAGGAGGGCCCAACACTTCTTACTAGGTGGGCTCCCTTATTCACCACATTCAATTTCTCAATATCCAACAGACCTGGAATTAAGAACAGTAAAGCAGATGCTTTGTCCAGAACACATGACCTACAAACCAAAGACCTGTCATTCCAACCCATTTTTGAGCCCACCTCCTTGGATGCTTTAATCCTCTGGGAGATTGACCAGAAGAAGTGCTACAGCAGGTGACCCTAGATCAAGCAACAAACCACCCAGGAAGTCATTTCCTAGGATGACTTTGGGTCTTAAGCAAGCCCATTACCACATACCCCAAATGAATACTTTAATTACTCAATTCCCAGCTCATAAGGGCCCTTACCATATACCTCTGACATCCTCCCCTTCAATGCATCTACCATGCACTCTTGCTCTTCCAGTATTCAGTTTTTCACTGTGCTGTCATTAACAGTCAATGTCTTGAGACTGTTTAGCCTTCCATTACATTATAGTTGTTGTTTGTATATAGTCTATGCATTTAGCAGGTTTCACTGAAGTGTAGATTCCTGTTAGTGGTCAGCAACATATTTAGCATTAGAGTGTTTTCGTTAGTGTATACATCACTATTGATTATGTTAGTTTGTACAGCCATTTTCTCATTCCTCTGTGTGTTCAATAAACCACTGCTTGCCTGACTTAAAGCCTACCTGCCTGGAGTTTTCCATGTTATAACCACCATACATATACATTTTATGTCTGCCTGAAATATTTCCCCAGTGCATAAAATATTATTATCAGACAATGTGAGGTTGTGCATGTATATGTGAACACACTCTTTACCCATGACCTCAAAAGGCTGACTTAACTTCAGCAAATGTTTCGTGCAATCTTGGTGTGGCTTTATGAACTTAAGCCACTTTTAACATTATGTTTTAAAGTGTACTTTATAGGCAAATGCAATCTCAGCACATGCAGCCTCTGCATCATACATCTGGGTATTCATGACTCACAAGACACACTGGCAAAAATTCGATAAACGTATATCAGCTACATCAAATGTTTGCTAAGCAATGAATAGTAATTTATTATTAAACTAATTTAGTCTTAGCTGCCTTGGTTTATGCCATTACTTTCCTTTTGAAAGTTGCACTATCTGTACTATGAGCTACCTTACATTTTAAAATAACTTGTAAAAATTTACAAACCCCAAAAAAAATTTACAAACCCAGAGCAGGAGTAAAATATGAGCATTGGGCCTCATTAATCAATTTAGATTTCATAAATTGTGCAAAAACTCTGTACTATGTGATAGAAGAGCTCACCCCGCTGCCCAAAAAGAAACCAGAAATGCTCCTCACACAACTGCCATCTGGTTTGCAAATTGGTGGGATGGCCCCTGTTTTTTTGAGCTGATCCCAAAGTTGCCTGTACCCCTCTGAAGAGGGGAAGTGGGATTGAAGTGGGATTCTGAAGTGGGATTCCCTACTTCCCAAACTGCCACAACCACTGAAGATTGATGACAACGAAAGTACAGAGGGTCTGCATAGCTCACAGTGGATGGGACACCACCTCATCTTCAAAAGGTGAGACACAACACCCTAGACACTGTAGCTCCACTTTAAAGGAAATAATTAAAGAGAAGAAACTAGCACCCTGGTACAACGACCACACACAAGCTTTAAAACAATCAGCTAGGAAACTAGAACATAAATGGCGTCAAACTAAATTAGCAGTATTTCAGTTAGCATGGAAGGAAAGCCTTCTGAGATACAAAAACTCTCTTAGTGCTGCTAGATCAGCGTATCTCTCTGCCCTAATCGAAGATAATAAAAACAATCCTAAATTTTTATTTAGCACTGTAGCAAAACTAACTAGGAGTAAAACCAGTGTAGAAAAGTGCACACCATCTACATTTAGCAGCAATGACTTCATGAATTTTTTCAGTGAAACAATTGATAATATCAGGCAAAAAATTTAGACTATTAATTTAAAGCCAAATTATTTGATAGATAATCCTGTAGATAATATAGCTGATCTCTGATCTCTGATTTCTGATCAGAGCTTAGAGTGCTTCACTCCACTTCAAGAGCCTGATCTAATTTCACTAATTTCTTCTTCAAAACTTTCAACCTGCATCCTAGATCCTTTACCCACGTCTTTCCTTAAACAGATATTACCAGTAGTTACTGAACCCCTTCTAAAAGTAATTAATTCTTCTCTAAGCACTGGCTATGTGCCTAAATCTTTTAAACTAGCAGTTATCAAACCCTTGATTAAAAAACCGGACTTCGACCCCTGTCAGCCGTCTAACTATAGACCGATATCAAACCTGCCCTTTATCTCCAAGATCCTAGAAAAGGCTGTAGCACAGCAGTTACGTTCAGACCTGCATAGAAATAACATTTATGAAATGTATCAGTCAGGATTCAGGCCTCATCAAAGCACAGAGACAGCACTGGTTAAAATGGTAAATGGCCTGTTACTGGCTTCTGATCAGGGTTGTGTCTCCTTACTGGTGTTACTCAATCTTAGTGCAGCTTTTGACACCACTGACCACACTGTTCTACTTGATAGACTAGAACATGTTGTTCATGTTAAAGGAACAGCCCTCTCCTGGCTCAGGTCTTATTTGACTGCCTGTTATCAGTTTGTAGATCTAGATGGTGACTTCTCCATGCATACCAAGGTTATGTTCGGTGTTCCACAATGTTCTGTCTTAGGCCAACTGATTTTCTCCTTATATATGCTACCCCTTGGTGTAATTTTTCGTAAACAAGGTATTAGCTTCCACTGTTATGCCAACAACACACAGCTATATGATTCAGCTAAGTCAGATGAGAGAAACTTATTAAGTGTGAAGCTTATTAAGATTGAAGAATGTGTAATGGACATTAGAAATTGGATGCTTACTAACTTCCTCCTGCTTAACTCTGACAAGACAGAGGTGCTTGTTCTAGGACAAGATGCAGCTAGAAGTAAGCTTTCTGATTACAGAGTAACTGTGGATGGTCTTTCGGTTTCATGATTCACCATGCCTACTCCGATCAAAGCTAACACTCCTGAGCTACCAGTGTTCTGAGTTGCCAGTGTGACCACTGGCTCTACCCCTGGTCAGAGTCTCGTCGCTTGGTGGTGCTAACTGATGCTGTTAATGGATCTGTGTGGACAGCCTGTGACCAGGAGACAGCCATGGCCAGAGCCACTTGGGGACTTTCACACCGTCACAGATCTGCCGTTGCATCAGTCAACATGTAACAGCAAAGAATTAGTGTCTATAATGAACTCAGATACTATACTGACCTAATAGTTCCCCATAAGCCCTTGGTTGCTGTTGTAGAAAGGACATTATTTAGTTACATTTACATTATGTAGTGTCCAGTGTCACCCAAATGAGGATGGGTTTCTTTCTGAGCCTGGTTCCTTTCAAAGTTTCTTCCTCACATCATCACAGGGAGTTTTATAAATAGGGATAAAATACTTTAATTTAAACTATATATATATATATATATATACACTATATTGCCAAAAGTATTCGCTCACCCATCCAAATAATCAGAATCAGGTGTTCCAATCACTTCCATGGCCACAGGTGTATAAAATCAAGCACCTAGGCATGCAGACTGTTTTTACAAACATTTGTGAAAGAATGGGTCGCTCTCAGGAGCTCAGTGAATTCCAGCGTGGAACTGTGATAGGATGCCACCTGTGCAACAAATCCAGTCGTGAAATTTCCTCGCTCCTAAATATTCCACAGTCAACTGTCAGCTGTATTATAAGAACGTGGAAGTGTTTGGGAACGACAGCAACTCAGCCACGAAGTGGTAGGCCACGTAAACTGACGGAGCGGGGTCAGCGGATGCTGAGGAGCATAGTGCGAAGAGGTCGCCAACTTTCTGCAGAGTCAATCGCTACAGACCTCCAAACTTCATGTGGCCTTCAGATTAGCTCAAGAACAGTGCGCAGAGAGCTTCATGGAATGGGTTTCCATGGCCGAGCAGCTGCATCCAAGCCATACATCACCAAGTGCAATGCAAAGCGTCGGATGCAGTGGTGTAAAGCACGCCGCCACTGGACTCTAGAGCAGTGGAGACGCGTTCTCTGGAGTGACGAATCGCGCTTCTCCATCTGGCAATCTGATGGACGAGTCTGGGTTTGGCGGTTGCCAGGAGAACGGTACTTGTCTGACTGCATTGTGCCAAGTGTAAAGTTTGGTGGAGGGGGGATTATGGTGTGGGGTTGTTTTTCAGGAGCTGGGCTTGGCCCCTTAGTTCCAGTGAAAGGAACTCTGAGTGCTTCAGCATACCAAGACATTTTGGACAATTCCATGTTCCCAACTTTGTGGGAACAGTTTGGAGCTGGCCCCTTCCTCTTCCAACATGACTGTGCACCAGTGACCAAAGCAAGGTCCATAAAGACATGGATGACAGAGTCTGGTGTGGAGGAACTTGACTGGCCTGCACAGAGTCCTGACCTCAACCCGATAGAACACCTTTGGGATGAATTAGAGTGGAGACTGAGAGCCAGGCCTTCTCGTCCAACATCAGTGTGTGACCTCACAAATGCGCTTCTGGAAGAATGGTCAAAAATTCCCATAAACACACTCCTAAACCTTGTGGACAGCCTTCCCAGAAGAGTTGAAGCTGTTATAGCTGCAAAGGGTGGACCGACGTCATATTGAACCCTATGGATTAGGAATGGGATGTCACTTAAGTTCATATGAGAGTCAAGGCAGGTGAGCGAATACTTTTGGCAATATAGTGTATATATATATAGCTGCTTTGGGATATTGTCCATTGTTAAAAGTGCTAAACAAAAATATTTAATTGAATTAAATTGTGTAAAGACTTCCAGATCAAGGATCTTGTGAAGAGACTGGAGAGGGCCAACCTTACCATGCTCAACCTCACAAAAGGGTATTGGCAGGTCTCTCTAGCTCCAGAAGCCAAACCACAGACCAGCATCAGCACAGCCAGTGGCCAAGGTGCAATACAATGTTCTCCCCTTTGGTCTTCATGGAGCTCCTGTGACATTCTAGCACCTCATGGACATTGTGTTAAGGCACCACTGCCAGTATTACTTGACCTATTTAGATGATATTTGACTCCATTCCTTCACCTGGCCTGATTATTTGTACTACCTAGGGGAGGTCTTGGGAGCCCTCTGGAAAGCAGGCCTAATGGCCAGCCTGTGGAAATGCCACCCGGGGCTGACCAAGGCACAGTACCTGTGATACAGCAGGAGAGAAAATTCAGAGAATATCCCCAGCCCACCAGCAAGAAACAGGTACATGCCTTCTTGTGGTTGGTGGGCTACTACTGACAACAAAACTTTCTTTTCTCTCAGACCTTACAAAAAAGGCCAATCTGACCAAGTGCAGTGGACCAACAAAACAGAGCTCAGGAGAGGACTCACAAGCTCTGTGCTGAGGAACACCGACTTTAGCCTCCTCTTTGTTGTATACACAGATAGCTTTACTCCCAATGCCACTACTAGCCTGCTCCTTAATGCATAATATTTGCATCATTTTTAAAGTGCATAATATTTCTGCAACTGGATTGACTTCAAATCATATAATGTACTTTAAGTTCTATAATTCTAATTTAATATATTGTCAATTTTAAATTGTTTATTTTTATTATGTTTGAAGCATTTAGCATATGCTCTTATCCAGAACTAAAACAGCTTACAGAACTAAAGTCTTTATTCAAAACCTCAAAATCCTCATACTAGTTCACTAAAATAGGGACTAACCATTACCACTGAGAAGATTCAGTGAAAACCATTTATGGGCATTAGCAAAAGAATTAAAAAATACCCGGGGCAACACTACCCCATAAATTAAGACAAATAAAAATATTCAATTAATTATGACTAAAGAAATAAAACCATATAAATGTTGGTGCTGGTCTATCTACAAGCCTGTCTACATGGAACTCTAAGCTATAAACAAACATCTCAGCTGACAGCAGATTCATTGCTCACTAATTGTTATTAATGTTATATGTTGTTAAATATTCTTTAAATAATGACAGAATTGTGTGTAATGTTGTTGTTGTGGGTGTACATGTCTGCAGTAGGAGAATGCTCTAGTTCATGGGACCTTGCACTCATTTTTATTGACCATGTTTGCGAGGTACTTCTGTATGCACATTTGCTATAAAACTATTGCTATTAAAACAAAACTTACACTCTAATACTTTACTCACAGCTTTATAGAAACACTTACCTGTAGTAGTGTCTCCAGCACTACTCAATCCAATGTAGCTAATGAACTTTATTTATTCTGATCTGTGACAGTTCTGTACATTATTGGTACCAAAAACCATTCATAATTCTGCCTCTAGCAACACTTCTAAGTTTTTGCGTGTGTTGAGGGAATAATTAAAAAAGGAAACCTTACTGAAAAGAAGAATACTGGTACTCTGCCATGGTGTTTCTAGACAACAGCAGCACACAGCTGGTATTGCTTAAATCTAATTATGGAAAAAGAAAGGTTGTTTTCGTCAGACTAAAATAAATTATTCATAGTATAAAGCAATTTCAGATTAAAAATAAAAATAAAATTTTACCTGTTTTAAAAACTGAAAAGCTCCTTTTCCGTTATAATGCACCAGGTTTTAGACAGAGGTCTAACACATCACCAATACTCTTTTGTAATAACCCTACTTTTATTTGGACAAAAAACAAGTTACATCATGCAGCCCCCCCCCACAGTGGGAGGTGTCAGATGATTTACAGGAATTCTCCACTGCAGTTACGAAGTGAAAACGAATGTGCTTGTGACTGTTATTTTATTTGGCCAAAAACAAGTTACATCATGCAGCCCTCCCACAGTGGGATGGTCAGTGGGAAGTGTCTAATGATTTACAGGAAATCTCCACTGCAGTTATGAAGTGAAAGCAGATGTACTTGTGTTTGTATTGCAAACAGTACAATACAGCTGTAACTTTATTTTAAATATTTTATTATAAACATAAGCCAATTCACATCCCATATAAAGAAATGCTAACAAAGGGTGAGGACAGTATAGTGTACATTCACCTGTATTTTGTGCTCAGGTCAAGAACGTCATCTTCACCTTCATTGTCTCCCGCTTATCTGGAGTTGGATTTGTGCTGCTGCTGCACCAATCCGTCTGTCAATCTCAAGCTCCATCCTTCCCTCACTCATAAATAAAACCCCAAAATAAGGTAAGAACTTACAGAATTTAATTTTTGTTTGAGGCTTGTGGAATCTCTGATACTGCAAAAGTTTTAGCCACTTATCCCAATTTGCAGGTTGATTTTTTACCTTATAATTCATACAGTTTGCAGTGAGTGACTGATGCCATGATGGTGGGAATTTAGCTCGGTTATAGTCAGCAACATTTATATTCCATCTCAGGCAGACAAGGACACTGCCTTGTGGGAACTACAGTGGTATCTCTGTGTTCGACCTTAATTCGTTCCAAAAGTCTGGTCGAATACTGATTTGGTTGAAAATGGAAATATTTTTCCCTATAAGAAATAATGTAAAACGAATTAATCTGTTTCAACTCGATGGCTGATCTCACAACTTTCCTCTTGGCAACACTGATGCCTGATTTCCCCTTTTTCTGAGACATGGCTACTGAAATTATACCACAAAAGATAGCGTGGGGTTATAACACAAGCACCCACAGATGATGCTTTCAGAACAGATGACCCCTGTAAACTGCTTCATCTCATTATTGTCTATGCCAGGGAACGCCGCATGGAAAGCGTGTGCAGCATGGGCATCGCTACGCCATTTTAAAAATTTTTACTCAGCACCCCTAAAATTCTGTGATTCTCCATAAATTCTACACAAATTCATGATCTCCTCAGTCCCCTTTAAATTTCATATGAAAACGATGGCAGACTTCGGCTCCTCCCCGTCTTTCAGCGTGTTCTTCAATCAGTAGACCGCAGTGTCACAGAGCAAGGATCAGAGGACAAGAGTGTGTGTGTGTGTGTGTGTGAGTGTGTGTGTGTGTTTCGTGTTTGGCTTGTTCAGTACTGAAATGTTATACACATCTATGCAATACAGTGGAATGCTGCAATAAGTTTACCATCCTACCCTGTTAGTCAAACCTTTATTTATTTATTTATTTATTTTTTACTATTATACCCTCATTGGGGGCTGAGCCCCCTTAAATAAAAAATTCATTATTCAATTTTCATTGCAATCCTGTATGAAACAAGAACTGGCGTATACAGGAAATATTTTTGTACACCGAGGTCAAATTGACTTGAAAATTTGAATCAAATACCGAAAATTCGAACACAGGGGTGGTCGAGGACCGAGGTGGCACTGTACATGAGTTCTCACTCTGCAACTGACAACACCATGATGCTGTGCCCATCACAAGTTTGAGCACCAACCTCAAGTTTGGGAGGTTTTGCCATTGATGGATTTGATGCAATTGGTGGCCACTTTACTTCATTGTCTTTTAAAGGCAATTTTGTATGTACACATTCATACATACATACATACAACAGCAACACAACACACATTAGAGAGTAGTACTAACCACCTTTCGTTAAAGTATATTTTGACAATTCTAGGTGAAAGTTCGTCCAATCAGAACGCGCTACGTCATGAAGTCCTGCCCCCTTTCATCCAATCAGAACGCATTGTGATAGGAAGTCCCGCCTCCTTCGGACCAATGAGATTCTTCTATTTTCCGGATATCCTGCCCCGATTCCCCCGCCCAATTTTTTGAATATCCGTTCACGCGCACCAGGGTTCCGTTCGCGCGCTTCAGGGTGTGCCGCGTGAATGCGAGGCCGAAAGTTTTTGGACAGTGAGCAAGGGTGCGTCTCATGCAGCTGTGTCTTGAACTTATGGTGTGATTTTAAACATTTTATTAAAAACCTTTATTTTTTTCATTTGTGAAACGTAAACGGTTATATGCAAAAAGAGGATTAATGGCATATCACGGGAGTTCTAACCCTCGGGGGGTTTAGTATAAAAGAAGACTTGAACGAGAGAGGAGAAGAGCGAAAAAGAGAGATAGAAAGAGAAAAATGGACCCCGGCTGCGAGCGCGTGCTTAAGAGAATCAGGCCTACCCGGCTCATACCGAAGGCGTCAGAAGATGTAGAGGAAGAGATGTCCGATCCTCCTTCATCTCCGGAGGACAGTTATGCCGTTCCTTTACCACCAACCCCTCCCGCGACCCCTCAGTCCTCGCAACAGCTTTCACCCTCTCGCTCCGAGGAATCCACAAAAAAATGACCACGGGCCTGATGAAAGCCAACGCTCTCTACCCCCTCTCACGCGTCATCGTGAAAACATACTCTGTACTGGCAAACTCTAGGATATGTAACCAGGAGAATCTATTTCTCGGAACCACTCCTAAATACATGGTTTTAGGTATGGTGCATCACAAAGCCTTCACAGGGAGAAGAGACCTATCCCCTTTTAACTTTGTACATAACGACGTGGAATACTTGGCTCTGTGTCAGGACGGCTGACAGATCCCCTCCAAGGCTTTCCAGCCACAATTAACAACCGACAATCCGTCAGAGAGTTTTACAACATGTTCATGTCTACCGGGAGACATCTTAAAGATTTACCTCTGTGTATTAACCGCAAGGATTTTAACGCCGGCTACACTCTGTTCGCTTTCTCAACCCCGCCGACGACAATGACGCGAAAACATCAAGTATCACACGGGACAATTGCAACATCGACTGTCTACCGTATGCGGTCAGTACTGCGTCTATTATCTTTACCACCGAGCCAGAGGCTTATCTTTCGAACAAGTATTGTCTCTGTACGACGAGGATGTTATAAAAATGATATTATGGTGCGTGATTTTGTGAAAAAATGTGGGGTTAAAAATAAAAGAGAGGGGCAGCGTTGTTATTCTTTATCGACTTATGAAAACAAGTTGTGAAAATGAAAGACCGTACACATAATGATTCGTCTAATAAATCTCTTTATTGATGAAATAATTGTCTCTGTCGATTATTATTGTGAATACTCGATCCACCGAGGGGACAGAATGATTCTTTTTCTGCTCCTGAGCTTCTTAGAAACTTGAGGCTCAGAGGGCGTGATCCAAGGCGGGGATGACGATGGATTCTCCTTTTCCGAGGTCCTTACGCGATGTGTTTTTAATCTCTCCTTCTGGGAGCGGTATTGATTGCGAGCATGCGGGTTATTCACCGAGTATTCAAAAATTGCGACCAACCGGTGGGAGGGGGTGATTTTTTTTTCTTATAGGAGAGAGAAAGATGTTTGAATAAATCGATCATATGAGACCCTTTCGCCGTCTCACCTTAATAAACAAATTCCCCCTTCGAATTCCAAACCCCGCTGCTCTCCTTTAATTTGTCAACGATGTATCCGGCGTTCTTGCGATCCTGAGGAGGCAGGCTTTTCAAAACCTCATCCCCCGTACGGTCGAAATCGGCCCCGTCGATCACGCGCGTGCTTTGTGCGCTTCGAGGTGGAGAAGCGCGTCCAGCGGGGGGCCGTGCATCCCCCTCCTCCTCCTCCTCCTCTCCATCCACGTTTCTCCCCTGTTTCTAACCCTATGCTCGTCTCGTTGATCCTGCTTCAGCAACGTCAAATATATCCACAGCAAAGCATCGTATTTTTTTATTTATTCATAAGAACTCAAACCCTTGTTCGTTTAATACCTCCCTCATTTTACCGTCCAAATCGTCTTCGGCCGTTTCTCTGACCGTAGGTCGTGTCATACCATTTAATAGACGGGGAGAGACGAGAATCATTTTCTGAGCTTTCTTCAAAGTCGTTTTTTTTTTTTTTACTGTCTACTAGAGAGTTCACCGATAAGATTCCCGATCAGAGGTATGACGGTCGAGAGCAAAGGTAAAAGAAACCCGCCCGTCTGTTTCTTCAGAACCCTGCGTTTGCTCTTTAAACAGGTTTTTTCATCCGCCAACAGCCTGATAATTTTTCTCCACTTTTTGAGTTTTTTGTATTGCAAAGGGGTTAAGGGGTTGTTACCCTTGAGAAGGTTTAAAGAGATCTCGCACAACGTTCTGATAAAGTCGTGAGAGCAGTATTCGAGAACATCTTTACGTTTCCTGGGGCCGGCGTGGTACAGAGCGGCAAGCAAGGGAGCGTTCCTTTTTATATGAGACGTCATGCCTTAGATTTTTGGGACGTACACCCTATCGCTATCTGTCTCGTGCCGTCGATCTTTGATGAGGAAGCAGCCCGGTCCTCAGCCTGTAGCGATCTGGGCACGTCGGGGTGAGGTCGACAATTAAATAGCCGTGAGGATCTCTCGTAGCATCTTCGAGGCTTTCCAGGAAATAACCGTTTTGTGAGGGAAAGATCTGATGGGCTAATACGCTCGCCTGTAGTTTATCCCGAGGGTTTTTAAACATTACCAGATAATTACAGTTCAGGCTGATGGTACGGTTGTGCTTACCTCGCTGAAACGTTCTGAGTCAGCATCATGACGCTCATTTTTCTGTGATGTCTATACTGAGTGAAAATTTTAACCACTTCAGGATGCTCGGATGCTTGAAAGATGACGTCGTCCAGAATGATCAAATGGTTTAAGTCGTGAGGAAACAGGCTTTCATCTTCAAAAGAATCAGGAAGCCCTTCTGATTCTTCTGATTCTGATTCTCATTCTTCTGATAATCTTTTTATTCATCTTTTGCAATTCATCATACATAGGCTGGTAAGAAGTGTAGACCCACACAATGTTTTCGGGGACTACGTTCATGACACTCTCACAATTTTCCAATACACTTTTCACAAAATAGGTTTTCCCACACCGGCTAGGGCCCGCTATCATACAAGAGAAAGGACAGATGAACCTGTGTTCGAAATCTGTTTCTTCTATAACATCGAGATGCGACATTTTATTTATTTGCCCCTCTATAAATTTTATTTGGTTAATATCCGTACGGTAGAGTAGTACCGTCTGGAAAGAGTCGTCATTTGTCGTATACAACCCGAAGCTTTTTCTAAAATGACGAGTTTTTTTAATGAGAAGCCCTTTTTATCACGAGTTATCCCCTGCTGAGGAATCTCGATAACCCCCACCTCCCCAGAGATCCTTAAGTAATCCTCCACCAGATCTCTGACGCTGTCAAAGCTGACCCTCTCGCAGCATTCTAGGGTCTGTGTGATGCCTTTGATGCGCATCACCACTTTTTTTTTTTATCCTTCGTCTGATAGGCGTAGGTCTTGGGCCCCGCGGACACAAACTCTTGTATGCTATCCCCGTCCAATTTGTCGGTCAGCTCGCCTAGGTAATTTCCCAATTCTAAAGGTGTCTCCCCCTCCTTCACCACATAAATCAGACTGTCTGTGTCGGTGTACAGAACCCTCTCCCTCAACCTTTCCAGGTAGTCGTACATCTTGAGATGCGCGTACGCCGTTGTGAACGCCACTATGAAGACGTTACTCCTTTTACCCGGAGGCTGAACGCAACCCTCGCCGTATCTCCACCTGATCAGTGCTCTCCGATCATCCAGAATATCAAAATACTCGACCACATATTTACCGGAAAACAGATAGTTGAAAAACGTTTCAGGTTCCGAGACTATCTCGGTGCGGAGCAGATCATCTCTCTGAGCAAACTTTCCCCAAAGGCTATTGAGACAGAGTTTAGCCACCTGTCTCTTGACGGGATTCGCCTCTATCTTTTCGGGGTCTAAACGGATCCCCTGACGTTCCATATACTCTCTGACGTACCTCTCCCTGCTGTCCCGATCCATAGTGTCGGGCGGATAACAGGAAGCTTCCTGCTTTCCTTTTAAAAATGTGTGTACGTACCCGGTGAACACAGAGTCGCTGGTTTTATCGAAGTGCCATACCTCAGTGATTTTAACTATTCTGTAACCCATCTCCAAGGCTTTGTTAAATTCTACAGTAACCCACACACCCGTCAATGCTCTGGCATCATCGTTGTGCGAGCAAGGGTCATTCTGCATGCAGGATTCTGTGCACGTGTGACATAGAGGAAATATTAATTTACCGTTCTTGCTTTTGTACGGTAAAATGGGGAAAAAGAGACCGCGAGGCAGGTAGACCGTGGCTCTGATAAGACCGAAGTAGTTTCTTAGATTCTAGTTTCTAGAATCTTTTACACGTCCGAGCATAACCATAGGGACAGGGTATGGCCAACGTCTTAGGAGTCATATAATTCGTGATAAACATTTTCATGCAGGCGGATACTATGGTGATCGAACCGAACGGGTCCACCCGCGTCTCTCCGAAAAACTGATCTCTGAATTTGACACAGCCCTGGGAGAGTATGATCACGTCATTTTTACAATAACGCAGAGCTTCCTTCCTAAAGTTAAAAATGCCGTGCGCGGCCTCGGCGTACCATTCATGTAAATCCTGACGTTCGCGCTCTGACATGCGCTCCACAGCATAATCGGAAGGGTCCTACATACTCGAGACGCTCCGCCGAGCTGAATTTATGAAGAAAATACCCCTTGCTCTGATCGGCGAAACCTACGGCTTTTGGGAAATCGCTAAGATGCATGGATAGGAAAGACAGAGAGTCTATAAATTTCAGCTCATAATGAGAGTCTTCAAAACTGAGGACTTTACTCCCCGTCATGAGAATACACCGAGGCGATAACCCCTCTTTCAGCATACCGCTCAAAACCAGATAGGTGTCGAACCCTTTGGCATTGTGAGCGATAAAAACATTACGTCTGTAGTGTTTGTTTATGAAATGCATAAGAAAATGTTTAACGCAGTCCCGACCGTAAAACCACCTCTCTTCACCTTTCAACGTTTTTGCATACACCAGAAAAGGAACGTGCATGCCTTTCTCATCGGCGAACATTTCAAAGTCATAAAAAATCAAATTGGGACAGTCGGCGCTCACGGGGAGGGGACGGATGTAACACCTGTGATCAATTCCCGACTCCCTCGATAACCTCTCCCCGCAGATTTTACATTTCACCTTAGCGCAACGATGACCGTTTCCTACACGAGCGTCTGATCCCGCGTTGTAACACCTGCCGCATCTGGAGCATTTTTTAACGAGCTTGCAGAGACTGATCGTCTCCGGGGGAATGACACTTTCTAAGACAGTCGGTGCATTCTACAGGATCGTGCTCTTGCATGGGGCACTCCCCGTCATTGCATATATGACAATAACCTTGACAACAATGCGTGTAGGAACAATCAAAACCCTTGTAACAATAATTACAGATGAAGCGCGTGCCTATAAATAAATGCTTTGAGGCTTTTTATCCCGGAATAATGGTTATCCTGTAAAAATAAAAACAAAGTTCGGGAGCGGTCGGGGAAATCCGTTTCGAAATGTGAGAGGATGTTAGATTTTCTGTAAAACACTACGATTTTATGTTTTAACAACTCTTCGAATTTCCGCACGTCACCAAAGCGAACGGGCGTCCGCTCGTCCAAACCGATGGCACGCTGCCACTCTCTAGCGCGTCTCTTGCACTGCCAGTCTGTGAATCCCTCGTTACACGTGTGAGCTAGACCAATGGCGAAGCAGAGCTGATCTCCGCGCTCCTCTGTAACGTACAGGTGTCATCTTTTCTTACATACTATCTCGCCGTCTAAAGTTTTCTCCAGCTTATGTTTCCCACTGCCTTTAGGTTTCCACACCACCTGAACTATCAGCTCAGCTCGTTCGCTTGCTGCAATGCCCATGTTCGACTGTACTAAGTGATCAAGCATATCTTCAAAAATGGGTAGAATGTTTCCGCCCATCTCATCGACGACTACCGACGCATGAACTCTTACATTTTCCCCCTCTATGCTCATCTGCACCACGTCCCCCTGTTCTGCTATGGTTCTCACATCCTCGACCGATTCTCGAATGAGGCTGATCACGTTTTGATAAAATGTAGCGATATCTGGCACATCTCCCTGCGGTGGGATCGATAACACGCGTCTCATTTTTACTGCGTTAAAATTCTCGTGAGTCGTGCCATTGATTTCTCTTATATACATACATATATATATATATGAAAAATAAATATCCAAGATAAAAAAAGACATACCAGTAAACAACCTCTTCACTATCGACGGGCTCTTACTGACGAATTTCAGTCCCTTCGCTCGCCGGGGCGCGTCCAGGCTTTTAAGATGGGCGTCACGCTCGCGACTCGCGGTGTCGGAGTCGGTAATATTTTGATCGCGACGTCTCCGCTTCTCAGAGGAGCATGCTGAACATGTCGATCTCGTGAGATCGCTGGTGAAGTCCTCACGGGTGAAGCCCCTGTAAGAATTAAATCCAGATCCTCCACGAGGCTGTCGTTCCCCGGCTCCCTGGAAAACCCATCAGGATTTATGCCGCGTGTAAAATCTGGCGTGTGTAGGAAAAAAAAAAGTTTTTTACCAGAGCTATATATAACAGATGGCAAAATACAAAATACACAGAGAGAGATACGGTACCTGGTTCAGTCTGACTGAGGCTAATACCCTCTAGTTCCGCGGTAACTTTATTAAAGGGAAAAACATTTAAAAAAAAGTACAGAAGAGTTCAAATTAAAGAGAAATGAATAGAAAAAGCTTACCCTGAAAGTCGGGTACCCTGTGAACGTCGGCTTGAACTTTTATAGCTGAGAATATAAAAAGTGTTTATTGAAACAATGTTTTTTAAGAGAAAAGAAATGCCTTATAATTTCAACAAGTTTTTTTCTTACCATGAACCATCATGTTGATCCCCCGGGATTTCTTTCTGGAAAATGTTGATCCCCTGGATTTCTTCCTGGAAAATGTCGGAGCGTTTCCTTTCTTATATACCCAAAAGTTCTTGAGCATTTTCCCCCAATACACCTGCCACAAGTTCTCGACCATATACATCTGTCGCTTCATATCATCATTTCAGAAGGTAGAAGAGTACCATCCGACACCAACACGTGGTCTGCGGCCGCGAATGAATGAATCCTGGTACTTGAATTAAAATATAATTTTCAGGTTGCAAAAGAGAGTATGAGGATATTTTCATAATATGTGATGCATGATTTAAAAATATTTTTATTTTGCATATAACCATTTACATTTCACAAATAAAAAATAAAGGTTATTAATAAAAGATTTAAAATCACACCATAAGTTCAAGGCACAGCTGCCTGAAACCCGACCTCGTGCACCAAGGGGGGTGAAGGGGGGAGGGCACGGCCGGCTTTGCGCACCGTCCGAAAACTTTCGGCCTGACATTTGCACGGGGCGGTCCAAAGGGGGGTGGGACTTCCTATCACTAAAACTCTCAAGGAAGACCTTCTTTAACACACCCCAGTTGTTAGAGGATAACGAAGCCGGACGCCTCGGGACCATCTCTCCACACTTCAACTGATAAAGCTGCAATTCCCCTATTTCGTATTTAAACACATAACCCCATCGGCCCCCGGAATCCAAAGGCCATTCCTCGCACAACGGATCCGACGGCGGTGCCTGAGTAAGAAGAAGACACGCGCTGCTTTTCCATGGACCCTCTTTCCCAGAATCTTGAAAAATTGATATAAGGGTCTCGTTGATAATAGAACTCCCGTGATACGCCATTAATCCTCTTTTTGCATATGACCGTTTACGTTTCACAAATAAAAAAAATAAAGGTTATTAATAAAATGTTTAAAATCACACCATAAGTTCAAGACATGGCCGCATGAGACGCACCCTCACGCACTGTCCGAAAACTTTCGGCCTCGCATTCACGCGGCAGGCCTCGCGCACTGTCCAAAAACTTTTGCACACACCCTGAAGCACGCGAACGGAATCCTGGTGCGCGTGAACGGATATTCAAAAAATTGGGCGGGGGAATCCGGGTGGGATATCCGGAAAAAAGAAGAATCTCATTGGTCCCAAGGGGGTGGGACTTCCTATCACAATGCGTTCTGATTGGATGAAAGGGGGCGAGACTTCATAACATGGCGCGTTCTGATTGGACGACCTTTCACTTAGAACTGTCAAAATACACTTTGACGAAAGGTGGTTAGTACTACTCTCTCACATTTATCATCAGTCATTTAAAAACATGATTGCAGCATTTACAAAGGAATACTTGTATCTATTTGATTTGCACAAAGGGAATTTAAATCTCCAGAAGGAAGCAGTTGAAATTCGGTACACAATGGATGGGTGGCATCAGAACTGGCATCAGGACTGACTGGCCCTTCTTAGTCACCTTATGTTCATAAATTTGTGTGATAGTCCTTAAATCAGCCCCTACTATCTTACTACACATCTTAACAATACTGTTCAACTTACCCCTATTCCTTATATTCAAGTTGCCATACCAACAAATAATGGTAAAACCTAAAACAGATTCAATGAAACGTGTAAAACATCTTCATAAAAGAAACATCCATATGAAAAGTTCAAAGTTTCCTTAGAACATACATATGTTGAAGAATTTTCCCTCTTATAATGTGTTTGTCTCAAATTTTAATTAAATTAAATTAAATTACATTAATTTACTTTAATTACACTACTTATACTACATTAAATATCATCAAATACAGTCCCTAAGTATTTGTACTCCTTGACCACTTCTACTTGATGTCCTTTAATGACAGCAGGCAGCACAGGTACATCATTCTTCTTACAGAAGTCAATAAACATATCTTTTGTTGTAGACGCATTAATGTTTAAAAATGAAGCATCACACAACTGAATAAAATGATCTACCACTGGACCATGACTTTCATCTGACTTAGTGAGGAGAGACACAATCACAGAATCATCTGCAAATTTACTAATGTGACAGCATTATTATTCAAAAATACTCTGACAATCATCAGTATATAAAGAAAACAAAAGAGGGGACAAAACACAACCCTGTGGGTGCCAGTAGAGGATAACAATACATTCAACAACATCCCATTAACACACACTTTTTGGGATCTGCTAGTTAAGAAATCAACCAACCAACCAACACACAATATTTAAATCTAAATGAAAGTTTTCAACAAATTTCTTTGCCAGATTATGGGGCTGAACACAATTAAAAGCAGGAGAAAAATCAATAAGAAGCAAACACACAATTATTTGTACCTTCCAAATGTATGGAAGTATAATAGTGCCAAAATTCCTGAAAGCAAAAGAGTATATTGAATCACATGAACTGAATAAAAACTTGTTACAAAAAAGAAGTTTGAATTTTTCTGCTTTGAAATTTGATCTGAATGAAAACAATCCTTACAGCATTTACAAAAAAATACAATCTTCATTATTTTTCAACATCAAAAATTCAGGTTAAAAAAATCAGGAACAGGTTTAGAAAACAGGGGCCAGATAAACAACATGATGGTCAGACAGGCCCAAAGGGGGCCTCAAAAACGACTTATAAGCCCCTTTATTAGACCCATAACAGAGATCAAAATATTTTCCACATCTGGTAGGACAATCCATCTGTGATACTCTGAGATCCTGCTCCTGCTGAAAATAAGTCTACATCCTACATCATACACAGGGTGGTGAAGGAGGCAACGTGGCAGTACAGGAGGAAACTAGAGTTACATTTTCAACATATTGGCTCTAGGAGCCTGTGGCAAGGACTGAGAACCATCACTGACTAAAAAATACCGTCCTTCAAAATGGTTCATGCAGACACTTTTCTGGCAAACGAGTTAAACACATTTTACACATTTTACATTGTAGAGTCCATGCCTCATAATGGTCATCATGTTTATGCTCATTGGTGTGTACTGTGTTAAGATTCAGTTCTTACAACATACAGTACAGTGATCTTATATAGCTATTGACCAAGGCTATCACTGAACAAGCCAGGTAACAAAAAAAATTCAATAATTTATTACTGACATACCTTTCCTTTAATTTTCCAGCACTACTCAATCCCAGCAAACCAATGTAGCTAATGGACTGTATTTAAATCAATAACATTGTAAAAACAAAATGTGTCTGATAAGTGCATGAACACACACTTAACTGTAAATTAACTACCTGTGACAGTCCTGTAAATTATTGGTAGAAAAAAAAAATGCAATGGCCTGGTCAGCATGGTAATATAATGCATGCTGGAGGCAGGATGGCTTGAATGGACTGGGCTTGAGTGTCTGACGTGAGCGAGTGAGAGACCCTAACCCTAACCCTAACCCTAGGGAGATGGTGGTGGACTTTAGGAGGCCCAGGCCTCAACCTGAGCCTGTTACTATCAACGGGGACTGTGTGGAGTTTGTCAAGACCTACAAGTACCTTGGAGTACAGCTGGATGAAAGAATGGACTGGACAGCCAACACAGACGCTCTGTGTAGGAAAGGACAGAGCCGGCTGTACTTCCTAAGAAGGCTGACTTCCTTTAACATCTGCAAAAAGCTACTGCAGATGTTCTATCAGACTGTTGTGGCAAGTGCCCTCTTCTATGCGGCAGTGTGCTGGGAGGCTGCATAAAGAAGAAGGATGCCTCACGTCTGGACAAGCTGGTGAGGAACGTGGGCTCGATTGTAGGCTCAGAACTGGACAGCCTGACATCAGTGGTAAAGAGGAGGGTGCTGAGCAGGCTCCTGTCCATCATGGACAATCCACTGCATCCACTGTACAACATCATCTCCAGACAGAGAAGCAGCTTCAGTGACAGGTTGCTGTCACTGCCCTGCTCCACTGACAGACTGAGGAGGTCGTTCCTCCCCCATGCCATGAGACACGAGGTGGGAGGAGTCAGTGCTGACACTACTCTTCTGTCTGTACTGGACTGTACAATAAAACACACTACACACAATACACTTCAGTTTATACAGAACTCTCAATTAACTGAGATTTGCACAGAATTCATAAACACAGTTTTTGCACATAACAGTTTTTGCACATCGACTAGGTCTGTAACCTTAAACACTTGTTTTGCACATTACTTATCTTGTTTTTCATCTCATTCTCCATATTTATTCCTAAATCTCTGTATTTAGTATTTTTCTGCTATATTTTGTTATATTGTTATATTCTGCTATATTTTGTAATATTTTATATTTTGTTATTTGATATATTTTTTGTTATATTTTTGTACCCTAATTTGGGTATTTTAGTATTTTTCTGCTATATTTTGTTATATTGTTATATTCTGCTATATTTGGTAATATTTTATATTTTTGTTATTTGATACATTTTTTGTTATATTTTGTACTGTAATTTGGGTATTTTAGTATTTTTGTTATATTCCTATTTTATCTATTACCTGTGTTTGTGGATACTGCTGGAAACTGTGAATTTCCCTTTGGGATGAATAAAGTTTCTATCTATCTATCTATCTATCTATCTATCTATCTATCTATCTATCTATCTATCTATCTATCTATCTATCTATCTATCTATCTATCTATCTATCTCCTCTTCATCTAACCCCATCATTCTGGGCTTCCCCAGGTTGCATCTTTATAACCCACATATGTCTTGATGAGATAGAGAATTGACTCAGTGCTCCCCCACCTGCATGAATCATTGTATTAAGAACTTTGTGTCATACACCTGCCTCACCACAACTGTGGAAAGAACAGTTACTCATGGAACTTTGATCATACCACAGGAACTACGAATATCTGGTAATGCCATATGGTCTAACTAATGCTCCTGCTGCATTTCAGGCTTTTATTTATGAAATAAATAAAATTTATTTATGAAATCTGTTTATTAATTCAAAGAATTAATAAACAGATGTGTAATCATCTACATTAATGGCATTCTGATTTACTCTACCACCTACGATATACACATATCACGTATATGATGTGTGCACTGTACTCACTCGTCTGTTACATTATGTACTTCATGGGAAGCCCAAGAAACTGCACTGGACTAATTCTGCCAGAACAGCTTTTAAGAAACTGAGAATGAGTTTCACAATGGCCCCTATCCTCAAACAAAGTAGATGCCTCCAGTTGTGGCATAGGAGCCATTTTATCTCAGCATCATGGGGAACCTGGAAAATTATATCCTTGTACATTCTTCTCATGGAAACTGGCAGAGGAAAATTATGATTGGGTATTCGCAAGCTACTATCCATTAAGGAAGCACTTGAAGAATGGTGACATTGTCTTGAGGGGACACAGCATCCTTTTCTGGTGATAACAGATAATAGAAACCTTGAATATACACTATATTGCCAAAAGTATTCGCTCACCTGCCTTGACTCGCATATGAACTTAACATCCCGTGACATCCCATTCCTAATCCATAGGGTTCAATATGACGTCGGTCCACCCTTTGCAGCTATAACAGCTTCAACTCTTCTGGGAAGGCTGTCCACAAGGTTTAGGAGTGTGTTTATGGGAATTTTTGACCATTCTTCCAGAAGCGCATTTGTGAGGTCACACACTGATGTTGGACGAGAAGGCCTGGCTCTCAGTCTCCGCTCTAATTCATCCCAAAGGTGTTCTATCGGGTTGAGGTCAGGACTCTGTGCAGGCCAGTCAAGTTCCTCCACACCAGACTCTGTCATCCATGTCTTTATGGACCTTGCTTTGTGCACTGGTGCACAGTCATGTTGGAAGACGAAGGGGCCAGCTCCAAACTGTTCCCACAAAGTTGGGAGCATGGAATTGTCCAAAATGTCTTGGTATGCTGAAGCATTCAGAGTTCCTTTCACTGGAACTAAGGGGCCAAGCCCAGCTCCTGAAAAACAACCCCACACCATAATCCCCCCTCCACCAAACTTTACACTTGGCACAATGCAGTCAGACAAGTACCGTTCTCCTGGCAACTGCCAAACCCAGACTCGTCCATCAGATTGCCAG